>NC_087475.1:53598405-53901435 GCF_036417665.1 Passer domesticus | reverse complement strand
GTACATCTTGCTCCTGAGAGCTTTCTAGAACTGATTTCCCAAGAATTTCAAGAGACTATTCCATGCTAGTGTTTTAATACACTAAAATATTTACTTTTTTTTTTCCCTGGAATAAAATTAAATAGAACAATCTGTGGCAAGCTAAGAGAAGAAAAAGTTCTATGCTAAAGTGTCGTGAAACTAACCATTGGTTTCAAGTTAATTTAAAGTTTCCTAAACAAAATTAGTCTGAGTTTCAGTCTAGTAAAGATATAATAAAATAAGCTGGTTTTCTACATGGCTTTGGGAATTCTACTGTAGACATCTGGCACAATTGTTGAGTAGTGGTCTTTTAAAAAGATGCCTCTGCTTTTTATCCCCACCAAAGAGAGTGACTGAAATACTTTCCCTGTGAATGAGGGATGCATTCCCTGGGTACTTGGATGTCACTCACAAAAACCTCCTGGCACTGAGTACCCTCACACTAACCCAGTGTAAGTGTGTTTTTGCTTACTGTCCCTTCAGCTTTCGGGTGGAGTGACACAATCTGCTGCTACCCCTGAATAAGAAGCTTCCATGAGTGAAACCTCCTGAGATTAGCTCGGATGGTTAAAGCATGGTGCTGAAAATGCTGAGGTTGTGGTTTTGATCACAGTGTGGGCCATTCACTACAGAGATGATCCTTGTTGGTCCTTTACCACTCAGACTAATCTGTGATTCCATTGTCAATGCTCACTTTGACCATCATCCTTGTCCGTGTCCAACATGTCCAACAGGCACAGTGCAAATATTATTAGAAATGATAGTTTTGTCCAGTGATTTTGGTTGCGAATTAAAATTTGTCTGAGGTTGTTATCTGAATGAAAATTTTATAATGTACCTACATGACACCTTCTCTGAATATAACTGCTGAAATAGAAAATACGATTTACATGTTTTAAGCCATTACATATTTCTAGGAATTACTACATCTATAATTTTAATTACTAGTGTTTGAAACCATAGAAATTTGCCAAAAAGGCCACCTGAATGTGTTGATTCCCAAGAATTATTTTAATTACTATGGCTGGTTTTTTCTAGCCTATACTAACATCAAAGCCTGACACATGCCTGAGTAGAATCTTTTTCTTTAACAAAAATCGTCACTATTCATTCTCACACTATATTCTCTGATTTTAACATGTTAATTCATTTGGGTGACATCAGTGGATGTTAGGATCAAAATACACTTTAAAGTTTAAGTGATTTTCCAATAATGAAAAAAAAATCTGTGATAGAGCTGAAACTCAGATCCAGATATCAAATTTTACATCCATTTCCAAAGCAACTGGTTGTTCCTGCTGTATTACATTCAAGCATTTAACTCTGTGGTCTTGGAAAACCAGACACTATAAGTTACATAGATTAGATGGAATATATTAGAATTTTAAGTAATAAGAAAATGGTTCATAAGTAGGAATAGATTTATGGTTCAGACCAGCTGCAAATTACATTCTGCCAGACTTTGTGAGCAAAGACATGAAGCATACCCTTTGGGAATAAAACTGTTCACATGCAGATGTATATTTTTCTAGTCAAGTTGTATGTCAGAGGTTATCTGCTTGTAATTAACATTTTTCTAGGTTCAAAGAGCTTTTTGTAGTGATAATATATTTTAAGTGAGAGGAAATGAAAAATAAACCATCTATCTAAGGAAACACATTTTCATTTAATGTTGAATAAATGGGACATGAGATGGCAGAAGAGATACTGGTCTCAGTGCTCTTTCTATACCCTCACCTTGATTAGAAGTTACCAGGTAACAGAAGATGTCAACACTTAAAAAAATCAAAGGGCTGTGACAGAACAATGGAAATAATTTCTGAAGAAAGAGAGATTTTTAGCCTTGAAAATCTCTGAGAACAAAAGGACAAATCCCAAAACCAGGATAGATGGCAAATATTAGAATTAAAAAGTCTCTGAATTCAGATTTTTCTTTTGGCTTATTCATCATAATGCACTAATAAATGGTGAACCCTTTTTTATGTTATCCTTAATGAATGGGATGTTGAAAGGAAAAATGGAGCAAAAAGGGAGCCTCTTTCAGGCAGTTTATAACACTACATAATAAAAAATATGCTTGTATGAAGTTGATGAAGAGCCTTTAGATAAAGTGTGAAAAAACCAAATTCCTATTTCTCATGCATGTTCATAATACCTTGATATGTAATCGCACAATGCCTTAATTTTATATGTACACAGGAAAACTCACATGAAACGGAGCGTTTAATGATTTTGTCTCTCAAAATCCCAAAATACAGCCTCTAAGGAAGCATGTTTTACTGAAAGCCGGATGATGTGTGTAACGACTACTGTCTACAGGAATTTTTCAGAGCTGTCATTTTTTCCTTCCCTTTTATTAATCACAGAGTGTTTATTAACCAACTATCTAAGCTGCACCAGCAATCTAAGTATTAAGGAGGAAGGTAAGCCATCCAATCCTTAATAATAACCAGTGGAAGTAGAAGCAATGGAGAAAATGTGGAACAGAAATGAAGAAGCCAGTCAAAATTAAGAAGGAATGTAAGAAAACCGCCAGTAGAAAAAAAAAGAGTTCAGAGCCAATCAACTGTTCAAGGACAAACCTGCAAGTATACTTAAAGAATCATCCCTTCAGAAGTGTATTTCACACACTAGCATTAGCACAATGTAATGCTGAATTATAAAAATTTCCATTCAAATACATCCCTGCATATACCTGAGTACAAAAGAAAGAAAGGAGTACTGTGATCATAGAATTTGTGCCACTGCCAATGTTTACCTGTTGCAGAGAATAACAGAATTATTTTTAAGGGGAAGTAATTATTCCTTTAGAAAAGATTTTAAAAAGCATATTAGCTTGTGACAGCCATACAAATTGAAATGATTTTCTTATCGCCACAAGCAGATACATCTGCAGTCAGTTATGCACTAACTCATGTATCTCAACTCTGGTCCATGGGGGTGCACCTAAAGAGGAGAATGTAATTGCATCTTCATGTCAATCTTTATTCAGTTATCAGAGCCTGCCAATGAACACCAGGTGTTTTGATGATTTCTGTGTTAGAGATGTTTGTCCACTGGGATTTGACTTCTGCTGGTGACTTGTACTGCACCTTTAGAGCAGCTGCCAGATGGTGACCTTTCAGTCCCTTATCAGCCTCTGCTGCATTCTAGCCTATGACTTGGAGGTGAAAGAACTCATATAGTCCTGTGAACTATTGCAGCCTTCACAGAATAATATTTTTTTTAATATCTCATTGAACTTTATGCCTTGCTGTAGGCAGTAAGGAAGAAAAGGTAACATAAAGGCATAAAATAAAACAAAAATGCAGGCATTGATTAAAAAAAAAATGTTGTTAAAATTTTTATTGCTTTTAAAAATTTCCCAGTGATAAAATTTCATTAAATTTTTATTGCAAGAAAATATTTTTGTAGATTTACTTATTTACTAAAGACTGGGGGTAGCACATTGTGTTTTGGATATGCATGAATTTACTTAATCAGCTTGGAAACTACCCCAGATACCTTGGAGAGGAAAATGGGTGAGCAGGAGATATAAAACCCCCTTAAACAGCAAAGGAATTTGCTGTCTTTCTATGATGTGAGATAGTGATACAGACCTAGAGAAATGTATACATAAGGAATAGAAAGTGTAAAGGAAATGTGAAAATTAAGAAAACATTTTAAGTCTCTTAAGGACTTTATGTACGACTGAATTCAACAATATATTTATCCATCTTGTCTCTTTAAAGTGTTGAATGGTTTAACGAATGGAGTTTGCAAACAAGATGATCAAATATATGAACTACTAAGAGTTAAAATACAGCAGAGATTATGAGAAAATAGGTTGGGTCATTTTATATTAGTAGTTCTCAAAAAAGGAAAAAAAATTCATTGTCTTAAAAAGAAAAGTTATATCATAAAACTATATGAGTAGTTTTTCTATTACCTGATAGTTTGTCAGAGCTTAATCTTCAACAATTTTAAATGTTTGTATTTGTGATAATTACTGTATACTTCCTCCAGGATCAGGTGAAAGCAATAGCTGTTTTTTAGGTAATGAGTCATCTCATCTGTATGAAGAAGTCTAAAATAGTTTTAGCTTACATAATTTAAAAAAAAAAAGTTTGTTTGTGTTTTGGTTAGGAAGGAAATCTGCAGTTAATAGCTCAAATATTGATATCAGTATCACTAAAGAAAAAAATAAATAAATTGGACATAGTAATTTGTTCATTTCTCAGTCACCAAGAAATACACAGCAGACCATGCTTTGAAAAACGCAGTAACATCACTGAAATTGGAGGAGGAGTAGCAAAATAACCCACCTTAGTATTCTCAGTTGTGTAGTACTCTAGGTGGCATCAACATTGCAGCCTCAAGGGCTGTTTGTTATTATACTCACAATCAAGATTGCTTTCTCTGCAATTAAATCATAATCATATGTGAAGACTTTTAAAAAAGAAAGAAGATGATTCTGATAAACATCTGACCTGTTGGGTGAAGATGCATGAGACCAGGTACATTTTCTTAACAGAGTAAGAAATACGGTATAAAGCTGAAAGTTATCTCTTTATTCCAGATATTGGCAGAGAGACAATACAATTTTCCACTGATCTTCTTCCAATTTGCCAAGCACAGATAGACTTAATTTCATTCCTAAGCAGAAAATGCCCCAGTTGTTAATATTGAATCTAACCTTGAATTTAATATTTGTTTTTGTTTAAAATTGCATATATTTTAAACTGTTAAATATATTGCAGAATTCAAACACCAACAGATAGAAACCTACGTAAATGTTCAAATATATGTATTTAGAACTATAACATAATTTTAAAGATTTCTTTTTTCCTGAAAGACATTTTAGCCAAATTGAAATATATCCTAAAGTTATGCTGATTTTTCTTAAATTAGATTTAGTTCTGTCCTGAGAACCGAATGCCTGTAAATATGAAGAATTTACTCCTCTAATATTTTTTTTTGTTTAATTTAATGTAGAAGGGAATACTTGTGCACTGTATGACTAAACTGAAATAAAAATAGTTTTAGTTTTAATAAAACATACAGTATGTTTAACTTTATGTAGTATTTTTAAGAGGAATGTATGTTTGGTTAATTGTACATATTTACAACTTGCAAGTTTTATGATTACTGATACGTCGAATTTTATCATTATGAAAGAGCATTTATGTATATATATAGGAGACAAATAGGACCAGAAAAAAAAGATGTGTAATAATCATTGTTGTAATAATTTCCTTGTTTTCAGACAGCAAAATTTTACAGCTAATAAATGTCACATGTACATTTAGCCTTTAATTCTTCCTGTCTGAAAATAACAGTTTATCTAATTTTTCAAAACCTGCATGTTTTTACTTTTGCTAAGGAAACAACTCTTTGTTATCTGCTGTCACTTTTCTAAATTAGTACTGCAATAGAGTATTAGGAAAGAGTGTTTCATTATGAATTAGTTATTAATTAATTTTAACAATCTGATAATTCAATTTTTTTTTTTTTATTTGGAAGTTTGTATTGTGTAGTTATGTTGGGAAAAGTGAGAACTGCTTTGTCTCTTTTACTCAAAATGATCTACTGCAGTGCCATAGCATTTCTGGATCCCAAATATGATGTGGTCTTTCTAGTGAAATGAGGTGCAAGTTATGGTAAGAGGAAGACACAAAGCTGATTTAAATATGACTCCTTTGTTATATCCAAATTACAATTTCTAAAATTGAATACTTGCATCTTTAGCTATCTTCAAGAAGTATAAATTTAGTTCTAAAAAAAAAGATTGTATCGGGGAAGCAAAGTAGTAAAATATTTCAAGAAACATCTCAAAGAAAACCTTCTTAAAAACTCATTGCTGGAAACTTATTTTGAAGATTACTTTACTTTTCTATAACATTTGCCTTTTCTTGTAAATGTATTATACCTGACAAGCAAGTCTGTCAAGATTTTGAAACCTTTTCTCATTTACTGTGAAATCAGCAGCACTTAAGAACATTTTTAATATGATAACATGTGTAGTAAAGAAATGATGCTGTAAAATCCATGCTTGAGATAGAAAGCACAGAAACATTAAACATCATTTTAAAAACTGATTAATAGATAGAAAACGATGTTGTCAATTAGAATTTGTCACTCCGATCTTTTACTTCACAAAGTAGAAAGAAATGAGGGATTTTACAAAAATATTTATCAGTCAGTTTTAATATGTGGAGAGTAGTAATCTGATTTAAAAAAAAAAAAAGGAAAAAAATAGTATCAGCTTACCAAAAAGTAATGTTAAATTTTATAACTGAGCATAAATAAGTATACTTATACTTACATGTGTGGGTATATATAGATATTTCTCCAACTATTAAGGAATCACAGATCCATGCAATGAAATTATTTAGGAAACTGAAAAACCAATCAAATTCTGAAATTTGAAACGAAACTTCAGTACACATTCATTAAGACCACACATGCTGTTATTCAAAGCAGTTAGTCTTTAAAAAGTGCATTCCAAATTAGCTGTGAATGTGCAATGCCGCAAAGCTGATAGTGTTAATGCCTACAGTGATAGTCACTGATGATGTAAGTGAAGGTGGTCAAGGTTGAGAGTTTTTTTAGGATGGAAATTTGAACCAAAATTGGTTCCCCACTTCTACTTTTATGAGTGCCAAAGGTCTTTGCTTTGGTCATGTAAATTAGCTTCATTTTCCTCCTTGACTATGGTAACTTGTCTGGGGGTAAGTGAAAAGATAGGGTATGATCTGTCTTAGGATCACATAATGTGTTGACCCTGGCTTGATTGCAGAAACCCACCAAAGCTGCTCTATCACTCCCCTCCATAAGTGGATAGAATAGAGGAAATATAGTAAAAAATTCATGAGTTGAGATAAGAACAGGGAGAGATCACTCACCAAATACCATCATGGGTGAAAGACAACACTTGGGGATATTAATTGCATTTATAACTAAAAGAAATCAGAGAAGGACAATGAGAAATAAAATAAATATCAAAGACACTTCACCCCCACCCCTACCTCCTTTGCAAGCTCTACTTCCTCTCCCCAAGCAGCACAGGGACACAAGGAATGAGAGTTACAGTCAGTTCATCACAGGTTGTTCCTGCTGTTGCTCAAGGAGAAGCATCTTTCCTCTGTTCCAGAGTAGGGTCTGTGGCATGTGACGCAGTCTTCAACAAATTTGTCCAGTGTGAGTCCATCCCGTGGCTAATGGTTCTCAACAAACTTTTCCAACATAGGTCACATTTACACAAGATGCAGTCCTTCAAGAACGGGCATGGTTCCAGCACATGTTCACAAGTCCTACTATGAAACCTTCTCCAGTGTAGGCTCCTCTCTCCACAGAACTGCAGGTCCCTGCCAGGAGCCTGCTCCAGGATAGGTTTCCCATTGGTTCACAGCCCTTGTCCAGGTATCCACCCGCCCCAGGCTGGGTCTCCTCTGTGGGCTGCAGGTGGATCTTTGCACTGTCATTGATCTCCTTGGGCTGCAGGAGCACAGCTTCTTCACCTTAGTCTGCACCATGAACTGCAGGGGATCTCCACTCCGGTGCTGGGACCACTTCCTCCCCCTCTTTCTCCACTGACCTTGGTGTCTGCACAGAGATTCATCTCACATGTTCTCACTCTGTTCTTCTCTGGTTGCATTTGCTTCTGTGCAATAACCCTTTTCTTCTTAAATCACAGAGGTGTTTCTGTCATTCCTGACTGACTCAGCCTTGGCCAGTGGCTGGTCTGTCTTGAAGCCATCTGGCACTGGTTCTGCTGGAAATGGAGAAATCCTCTAGTAGCTTCTCACAGAAGTCAGCCTTGTAGCACCATAATTAGCAAATACTGGAAGATAATACAGGAAGTCAATAATGGAGTGCTATATAGGCAGTATTATAACACAAAGGTTAAAGATGAATAGGTTGCAAATGTTCATTAATATGTCAGTCAAGAGAAATACAACAGGAAGATGTTAGGATCTCCAGCAGGGCATGTACAAAAAAAAAAAAAAAAAAAAAAAAAAGAAGCTTAGAAGCTTTTACCAAAATGTGTTATCTGCAATATTGTTTGTAAAATGATACAGAAGTTCTACCCTAAGGGCTTGTGCTTGCTTGCTTGCTTGCTTGTTGCTTCTAATTTTGATGATTTTGTAGACAAACCAGAGAAACCTGGAATATGAGCCATGAAAATTATATAAAAAGGATTTGTCAGTATGTAAATAGCATTGTTTTCTTGATCTAGAAGAGGAAAGCAGGTTGTTTTATCTAGTAATGGTTTTCCAAGTATAGCATTTATTGGGAAAAAAAAACCCAAAAAAATCAGTGGTAGTTTTTGTGTAGGTTAAAAGATATGGTGATAGATTTAATATCTGTGGACACAATTTTCCATTCTTAAATTTAAATATTTCAGGGTTCTGTTTTCTCCTTTCTTGGATGTGACAAGCCAAATCCAGCCCAGGTCTCTGCATCCTGGTTTTCCATTGTTTTTTTCAAGTCTGAGAATTTTATTCCAGGAATCAACCCGTTTTTTGCTGTTACAATTATTGTGATGAGAAAGACAAGCGTGAAAATATTCTTGTGAAAATAGCAGAGTAAGCAAGATTTTTTTCATGCACCTTTCTATAGTATAAATATTTTAAATGGCAACCCTTTGCAATTATTTCTGGTGTTGTAGTGCTACTTTTGTGTATTTTCCACAATAAGTAGGCTCTTGTAGAATGGTACTCTTCTACAAAATATGTAAAGTTTATAAGACGGTTCTGATTAAAAAAAAATCCTACATTATATCAATCTATATCTGTGTGTATGTTAGCTTTGCCTACTCATTAAAGATGTTTTCTTGCAATATCTAGGCAGACAGAAGAGGTATTAAAAAGCCCCAAGATCAGCTGGAGGTTATGCTGCAGTTCAGTTGAATTAATTCTGTGCCTAATGTAAGGATTTTGGATTCTGTGTGCATTACTTTATAATTGTCAGCAAAACTCCTCTCAGTTTTAGTTATTGCTTAGTATGAGTTCCCAGAAAACCTTCCCTTTTATGCAAGTTTGTACTATTATATCACAAACTTAAGTTCACTGTTCATAATTTTTTCTCCAATTAATTTTATTTTGTTTAGATATTATTTTGAAAAAATATGATATTAAATAATAATTACCACACAGAAAATACTTCCTAAAGCAATCAATCTCTGTCCAGGCTTATTGAACTTCAAAAAACTCCTGTATTGCACCATTTAACATCTTTTTACAATTTCATTGACTATTTGTAAGCAGGTGACAAAACCACAATTTTCAAAATCCTGTGGTTTCAGATTAGTGTGGAATTGCATTTTTAGGAATCAGTTTGACATACTTGCATATCATTTATTTATTTTATTCTCACAAAAAGCAAATAGAGTAATGAATTCTAATCCAACCAATTTTCCATATGGCCTAAAATCTCCATAAAAACACATGGAAAAATACCTAGGTGTATACTATGTGTTGTACATGGGCCTTCTGCTCTATGTTACATTTAGTATTCTTATAGTTGGCTTCAAGAATAAAGCTGAAAATACCAGATATTTTTTATATCTATATAAATAATACACTATTTTTTTCAACAAATTCTTAGAAATTTTGGAGGTATTTTTTCTTGTCATGACACCTACATATTACTCCTGCAGTTATTGGTTTTTAGGAACCAATAATAACTTATTACTAACTCCACAATATTTCATACTGAGGGAAATTTTTCATTGTGTGTTAAAGTATCTTGTTTTTACTCAGACAAAATGTGTAAATAATGAGCAAATAGGTTGGAAATATTTTGATATGCAAGGAAAATATGTGTGTATATTTAATTTATTTACTCTGATGTTTTGAATGTGGCTATAGTTTTGCATAATAAAAGGGAAGTAGCCTCTTTATCAAATTGGACTATATCTGATGGACATTGACTTTTTTACCACTGCCACTAGCAAAATGGTGTACATTAGAAAGCTTCTACATGAGCAATTAGGAATTTTGATGGAATCTGGCCAGTGAAAATATATTCTATTTTTTCTGGTTTTGTCTGGAATAGTTAATTTTCTTCATAGTAGCTGGTATGAGGATATGGCTTGGAGATTTGCTGAAAACTGTGATAATGCAAGGATGTTTTAGATATTGCTGAGCAGTGCTTACACAGGTCCAAGGCTTTTTCTGCCTCTCACCCGACACCACCAGCAAGGCATCTGGGTTGCACAAGACTTTGGGAGGGGACACAGAAGGGACAGCTGACCCCATAGGACATGGCATCATGCTCAGCACATAAAGTGGGGGAAGAAGAGGAGACTATTTGGAGTGAAGGGATTTGCTTTCCCAAGTGACTGTTGCATGTGATAAAGCCCCGCTTTCCTGGAGATGGATGCCCATGGGAAGTTATGATTGAATTTCATGCTTTGCTTTGCCTGAGCACACAGATTTTGCTGTACCTATTAAACTGGATTTGTCTCAACCAATAAGTTTTATCACTGTTACCTTCTGATTCTCTTTCCCATTCCACTTTAGGGAGTGAGGAAGTGACAGTGTAAGACTGAGTTGTCACCTGTGGCTAAACCACAAAACTAGTACTTATATAGGTCAAAGAAAACACTTTTTAATATTTGAAATCCAAATCTTGTAAGTCTTAGTATAAAACACTATCTCCTATTATCAATTTTATTAAAAATTACATGTGAGAAATCTATTGGTATGTGACCACAAGTAATTGTATTTTACTGTGCTCTAATTCTGGTATAATTTTATTTTTGCTGTTTAAATAAAAATCTCATTCTGTGTTGTCAAAAGGTGACTTGGAGTACCCTGTATCCCAATGAACAGGAAGGAGGCTTTTGGACAGTTCAAAGAAATTGATCTGGGAAGTGACAGTACTGTAAACTTAGGAAGTCTGGTGAACTTGGCATACATCCATACATCTCTCTATAAAATTGCTCATAGAACTGTAATTCTGCAGACAATGTCTTGCCTATGTTAATAGGAAGATTGTTGCTACTTAGTGTGGAAAAGGCCAAAGGAGATTTTAAAGCAGTGGTTCTTGGCTAAGTTTGCTATTTTATTGCTAATATTTTATGATATTGCTTGTGGTTTTAAATTTTATATATCATATGAAGACCTTGAAATTACCCTATTGGAGTGATACAATATTTTGTTTTGCTTGTTGGTAGGAAGACAAAGTTCTGGATAAACTAGACTTATGGTCATAACGTAGATATTTTTAATTCAAAAAAGCTGCTGAAGTCATTATAAGAAGAAACATTTAACTTAGGTACTGCAACTTCAAAATATTAAACATTTAATAATGTTTATACGTAATAATGAAATATTATACAAAAGTTTTCTACAGGCCTTTTTTTTTGGTGTAAATCTCTGAATATCAGAGGTTTCTCTGAAGTGTAATCTGGAAGATCTATATGAAGAAGACTGAAAATTAGCAGGCAGACAAATGTTAGCATAGTTAAGAGTGTATTTTAGCTCTTTCCTCTGAATTAAAGAAATATTGAATTCCCTTCTGGGAACTGATACTTACTGAAAAAGGAGGAGAAGATAATTTTAGCATTACACCCGTGGCTGGGCATTTTGTTTGAAAGTGTAAACCATTTTCCTTACATGATTGAAAAAGTCCTAAAAACAAACTGATCTTATTTAAACCAGCTAGTTCTTCCTGAAACAAAGCCTCTGTGGAGAATATGTTTAATTAATGTTTAATTGCTTCCAGCTCTCAGTAAGCTTTAAGTATGACACTACATGGCTTCCAATTTAATCTTAGCTTGTCTATAATATTTGAATACACTCAAAAATGTCTTTTTTTATTATGTTTAGTATCCACATGTCTTTGGGGATCAATGGTCGGAGACTGGGATGGCACACACACACCAAAGCTTCATGTGACAAAACATCCTCGAGTTTGTTCCTCCAGCTGCTTTTATAGGAGCTCCAATTACACATGTGATTCATTGAGGCCTTAGCCCCATCCAGCTCTCTGGCCAATGATACATCTGCATTGGCTGAGGGTCCCTGTGTAGATGGAATCCAACCTATCCTTTCTCACTGACTCCAATGCCACACTTTTGGTATACACCATGGCATGTGCTTTAAATCCTCATTTTTAGGCAGTGGAAATTCTGGCAAACTGGGACTCAATCCCTATGTCATATCAGATATGATTTAAACTTCCAATTTCTGTAATAAGTATATATAGTTTGGGGCCATGTATGCAAAAGAAAGTCTCTGACCACCTAGTATGTATGCCACACAATCAGCCACCTGTGGAGGGGGCTTTCTGCATGGGTGTGAGTCATGCTCTATTACTTGGTCTTGAAAGCCAGGAGTTACTCCTTGAAGCAGAGCAATGTAGAGGTGACCCAGAACACATAGGCATTGTTCTATAAGATGATCCAGACTACCACTCCTAGATAATTGTAAACAGATCTCAAAGGATCTGAAGTTTTACCCTTGAAAAGCTTTACTGGAAACTTCAGTCTAATTGACTTGCCTACAGTTCAACCCAAATTCAAGCAACAACAGTAGCAAAAAAAGATAATTCCTAAATTAAAGCTAAAATGGCTGATTGTCTCTATTATAATTTGCTTAATTTTTTCTTGAAGGCAAGTGATCTGCATTGTGAAGGAAAATATCACAAGGATGCCTTATACTATTGCTTAAAAAATCAATGTATCAAAATAAAAAGAGTGTGTGTCCTGTGCCTGGTACAATGAATGAAAAAAATTTAATAGTATATGTTTTCAGCTTCTTTTTGCCTTAACAAACCTTGTTTTTCGGAAAATTCTAAATGAATAAAAGATAAAAATGTAAAGAAATTGACTTCAGTCAATCTTCATGTATTATTCAGTAGCTTTCTGTGTGCGTGCAGTATCTAGATACTTTTAATTAGCTACCTTGGGCAGAGAAGACCTAGTTTACAATCTTGAAACTAATAGGTGTCAGAGCACAATTAAAGGTAAATACGGGATTAGGTTTCCTAGTGCAAGATGACAAGCCCCCAGTATCATTTCAGTTATAGCTCTACACATGATTTAATAGTGAGATGGAAGATAGCAAATAATCCAGAGATGAACTAAATTCTATAAGCTGGGTTTTAATTCTCTAACTCTTTGGGAAAGAAATACCCCAGAACAATGGAGCTTCTCTCCACAAATAAAAATACCTCTTGGCCAATAAAGCTCTTCTTTATCTGCGTTACTAATGGAAAAAAAAAAGAAGAGAAAAGTCCTCAATTGACATAGAGTTATGTCTGAGTTGAAGATTTATCCTCTGTGACTGACCAAAAAGTATTTTATTGCACAGAACACAATAAGAATATCTAGGCTCCAAACTGGCAATGAAAATTCTGGTCTCTAAGCCATATTCTCTTTCTTTCTTTCTTTCTTTCTTTCTTTCTTTCTTTCTTTCTTTCTTTCTTTCTTTCTTTCTTTCTTTCTTTCTTTCTTTCTTTCTTTCTTTCTTTTTACTTTAAAAAAGTAATTTTTTTTAATATTATGTTTTTTACAAATGATGGAAATTTCATTAATAAAAAGTGACTCCTTTCTTGATTGCCCTTTGTAGATAGGCAGAGATTGACAGAGAGATTAGAGATAGAGAGATATGGATAAATGTGACACACATGGAGTACAGCTGGCCGGAATGCAAACTGGTGATGATGGCTGATTGTCTTCAAATGCTTGCAGCTGCTCTCCACACCAGCTGAGAATGATCACAGTTATTTGTATATTATTCTTAATCTGTATCTGTATCTTTTTGACAAAGCATACACCTATATGTACATACTGATGGTTTAGATGTGCTCCAACTTGAACCTTATATTCTTAGCAGTGAAATCAGGTTTAAGTATTATCTATACAGTTCATTGTATTTTAAAATGATACACCTGAAAACACAGTATAAATTCCCATTCAAAAGGCATGCACAAAGTACGTATTTAAGTAGTTCCTCCAATTTTCCATACTATATTTTCCTTCCACTACTCTTTTGAAAGTTTTATTTTTGCTTAATTTCTTGTCAAAGTATTATATTTAAAAACTTTTTTTTTCCTGCTACTAATAATTTTGTTGTTTTTAATAGAAAAAAAAATTTCATTCTCCATATGACTAATAGTTCTGATATCAGTCTAAGAGATACTTCATTACATTTGTAAGGTGTCTGACTATAATTTAACAGCTTCCTAGTGAGCATTTCCATGTCATTCTGAACCATGATGATTACAGGTTAAAATGAATACTTTAAGACTGGGCATAACATATGTTTTAGGTGATAAAACTATTACATTGATATTCATTTCTATAGAATTTTCCTAAATGATTTCTCAGAGGTCTAAAATTAATGTTATAATTACCATAAAATGAGAGGGTAGAAACAAAGGACTAATATCAAGCATTTAGGTGCTACATGGCAAAGTTGAGGGTTTTGTGTAATGCCCAAATAAAAATGAGTGTTGCACCAAAATAGTGTATATACAATTTTGGTGTCTTTGTCAGCCCCTGTGAAACTGACCAATTCAAGGACAAATGTAAGGATAATAAATTGTTTTCTGACCACTTTAATGCTCATAATATTGCGAGAGGAAGGAATTTATTTTTTATTCACCTAGAAGAACTGTTGTTCATTTAGCCAACTTTCCTGGAAAAAAAAACCCAAATAAACTGATATGAATCATGAATGAAAATGAAGATTTAAATAGGAAAAAAACAAAAAAACCCCAAAAACCTAAAATGCAAATAAGACCCCAACAGTTTTCTTTTAAAGATGTACACCTGAGGAAAAAAAGCCAAGACCATAAAATCATCCAAACATCATGTGAATTATCTGTGGCTAAAAATAACATGGTGCTAAAAGGAAATAAATGCTGTCAGTACTTTCTATGCATTGAAAAAAAATGAGCTAAGTATAGGTACAGCTATATTTTTTGTTTGTTTATATACATGTCAAGATCTGCACTTGTAGTTCCTAAACTAGGCTGATAATTGTTATCTTTTTAAGAATGCTGTAAGCAGAATTCTCCAGTTTCAGATAGCTGGAGTAACAGATGAGAGAGAGATAAACAGAAGTCTGTGATATGGCCTTCTGTGAATGTCTGAGTTCGTTCCTCTGAAAACAGTTAATAAGATGAAAAAAAACCCAGAAGACTCTAGAAATTCTTATTCTAGTATTTCTAATTCATTTCTTTACAGAGGTTTAAGAGAGTAAATAAATGTGAATCCTAGAAAATGGATGCTTGCATTTGAATTAGTGGCCCTACAATTCTTTACAGTCTCTGTAGAGAATTAGCCATTTCAGAAGAAGATAAAATGGACTGTCCTGAAACACACCTTTTTTTCTCAATTGTGCAACTACTAAGGATTTCTAGCTCAGATATAGACAGTTAAAGTGCAACTTTAGGTGAGATGAAAACCACTTTCAATTGTCTCTGGTATTTAAAAAAAATGAAAAAATATAAGGCTAAAAAGATAACTGCTATCATCTAGTCTGATTTTTTTTCCACAAGTCTTGAAGTCTTTCTTATTCCTAATTCAACTCTATAAAAGAACCTGAATTTGGGAATATATTTTGGGAAGAACCAAAAGTAATTCAGAATATATGGAAATTATTACTTTAAAAATTAGTAAAAAGTCAGACCCAATATCATATTTACTGCTTCCTAATGCAGTACTCTGAATCCCTCCTCTATTGAAACACACTAAAAATACATTAATTGTAAATATATTTCAGTTTAAAAAAAATTTTAAGAGAACATTTCAGTTTAAATTTTGCATATAATCACCTAATTAAGGCCCTAAATAGCTATATCCCTTTCCGAATAGATTTGTTTACACTTTAGCTATCAAAACCTGGAAAAACTGAAACTACCCATTCAGTATATCTATATATTTTCCCCTTTGGTAATCCGTATTTCCATAATGGAAAACATATAAAATCCATTTCTTTTTTGCAGTTTTAGTAGCATCTTTTTACCTTTGTTTCAATTCCAAATATTCAGTATAGTCATTTATATATGTAGTTGTTACCCTAAAATAGTCAGACTATCTGATTCAATTCTATTGTATGATTTATAAATGTATACCACTACTACTGAACACTATGAAAAAAATTATGTATTTGCTGCATTCTCAGTTTTATGAGTGAAGCAAACAGACAGAATATTTTAAGTACAATCTTAATTTGCCACATTTACTGTTTCTAGTAAGAATAATATTTCCACACCATGTTTTGTTCTCAATTTATGTCTTCAATTATATATTTTATTTAGCTTAATTAACACTTTTTATCCTTTAGTAGACATTCTGCTTTTCACTTTCATAAGTAATATTTTTCTTTGTTTAAATTATTATGAAAAATGTACAGAAAGTAGTGAAATAGTGCATCTTCTGTTTTCACTCTCCTTCTTAGAAATTTAAAATAAAAACAGAAGAAGGAATAAATTTCATCTTTTCTGCCAGCAGGGAATAATATAAGAGATTCTTTATTGTCAGTATGCAGAAAATAGTGAAAAGCCTGTTCATTTCTCTAATTCAAATTCACTACAATAATACTACTAAAGAACATGGTGTAATTTATTGTGGAATATTAAACAGAATGAGAGTTTCATCGGATGTAAATAAAACTGATACTGGTAATTTGCCTAGAGAAATGAATGCTATTAACAATATATGCCATTTTTATGTATATTTTTTATGTCTTGTCTTGTTGACAAGAATCAACAATCTACTTGTCCCCTTTTGAATATGTATTTAGTATCTGAGATCCTGTAAACCAGCAGTGCAAGATATTGTAATAGTGTGCAATGAACTATGTAACAGTGTCATTTTAATTTATTGCTGAGGTTTTGTCTTTAAAAATCTGTTTTGAAACAAGTGATTATAATCCTCTCCTGAAAAGAATTCCTCTCTAATCACAACACAAAGAAAATTAAGTACTCAGAGGGAGCCCATTTTATTCTTTGGGTTTTTTTACCCCAGATTAATTTCAGCAAAACAGGGCAGCAAAAATAAAAGGACAGTTTTAGAGAGCTGTGAAAATTAAAAGCAATATCAAGTTCTTGCATACAGAACAGGCAACTACTCGTATTTCAAGTGCCAAAATTGAATAAACATAAATGAGTTCATAAATAACATAATGAGAGAGAGAAAGAGGGAGAACCCCATACCAAAACCAAACCCTGTTCTGAATGATCTGGATATCTCAGAAGTTAAACGAATTTAAGAACTGGGACCATGGTTTAGGCTGACAATGGATATAAGGTGATGTATGGCATGTTACCCTCATCCTGAAAGTAAATTCAGTACAAAGCATGCACAAATCCATAGCTCCTTCTCTCCTGTCTATCTGAGATGTCATGTTTTTTGCCACCCTTGTGCAGCTCCACACTCGCTGCAGAGCATTCATTGTCTTGGGAGCACCCAGTCCCATACTGGCTGCTCTGTGGGCCACACAGCCCTCACTATCATGACAAGTGAAACTGAAGGCACTGAAAAGATTAGAAAAATAACAATAATAGACCCATTGGATCTGCATGCTGGACCCAGAGGAAATCTGTGATGTACAAGGCTATAGCCTTGCGAACATGAGGCATTACAGACCATTTGGCTTAAAGTTAAAGATCACTTCTTGGCATCAGTATTTCAGGAGTGTAGTTGAGCTTCTCAGTTCCCTTCTGTAGGCTGCCCTTAACATCTTTGAGGCTTTCTGGAAATGACACCAGTCACCTCTGCTACTAAGTTTAACGCTTTTGAAAATTTGCTCTAAAAATACCTGCAGCATTCAAAGTACATAATCTTACAACCACTGCTCCAGGAGGCAGCACCTGGTGGAACTCAGGGCTCCAGGTGGACATACTACTTATCCACTCCTGCTCATAAAAAAACAAAAAAAAAACCCCAAAAAACAACCCCACAAAAAAAAAAAAAAAAACCAACCAAAAAAATTAACCACTGAATTAAAACTAGTTTTCAATACGTGGGACCATTGTAAGAAAGACAGTTTAAGAACTCAGTAGTTTATTCATTTTGGTAGATTGACTTATAATTGAACCACGTTTCATGAACTTTAAAAATAGGATTCATTTGTATTGGAAGTAATTTAAGTTTCTTAATTACTAGATGTCTCTGTCTTTTTTTTTTTTGTTGTTGTTGTATGTTTTAATGCAATTTCAGTAACACATTAAATTTTTCCAGATGTCCCTTATATCTGAAATGAAGTTTGTTCAATTTGAAAAAGCTGAGAAGTATGTCAAGCTTCATCAACTAGTGTAAGCTACCATAGAAAAAGTCAGTATTTTTTTCTCTTTTGAATTTATTTTTTATCTGTGAGAATTTCTTCTGTGATGAACTCAAACAGAAATCATTTGCTTGCGGAGTCTCAGTCCAAAGTGCGAATTAGATCATAAACCTGAGTGAAAATGTCAAAACCTCTGACCCTGTATTCAGTTCAATCAATCACAAAATGCAATTTAAAAAAATATATTAAAACCAAGGCTCAGATTCTCAGCTAGTGAAAACCCGTGACAATCCATCTACACAAATGAGTAGTTCTATGTAAAAATTGATATTGAAACTTTGGATCATTTACATTAAGTGAGAAAAATAGTGTTACTGATACTGCATAAGAGTTCACTAAAATTTGCAAGTTGACCTTGGTCAACATGGATGTTTTCCTCATTGGGTATTGTTTCATAGGCAAGGTCTTAAAATAAAATATTGAATCAGTGCATTAGACTAATGTCATGTTTCTGCTGGAAAATGTGAAAGGCTACTTGATAATCAATATTTTCTCTAACCAGCAATCTGAGCAAAGATTTCAAAAAGAGTGAAATATGCTTGGATTGTCCCTTTTAGAACAGAAACCTGGCAACTGCATCCTGAACCAGCTGGAGTTTATACAGCATCCTACTGGGCAAGCAGCCAATAGGAAATTGCAAAAATCTAATTTTGAAATAACAAAAGCATGAATGACCATTTCAGGGTCTGACTGTGAAAGACATTCCTGCAACACAGAAGTTCTTTAAGTAACAGGATGATAGCTTGCCCTGAAATTTGTATGTTTTTTAAAAGATAGGAGAATGAAAGTATCTGAAATTTTCCTGACTCATTACTGCTGTAGGAAAATATGTAGTTTTGTTAAAGTAAATAAAACATTAAAAGTAATCTACAAATGCCTATGTCTCATATTTCTAAAATGTTTATGCCTAATATTTACTTATCAGACTGACAAAATAATAATGAAGGTAAAACCAAAATTGTTTCTCTTCCCAGTGTTTTATCCATTGTCAGTTGCCAAAACCGTATTAATTTTAATAGTGTTTGGCTAGCAAATAACTAGAAGAAAATTACAATGTAGAATTGCAATATATTGCATTCAATATTAAAATTTAGGTGAAAAAATCCAAACTGATGTACAGATATTTTTGCAAATTTAGAAATCAGTTACAGATACAAATGCAATTATTACTAGTGAAATAAACTTCCGTTAGACAGTACAAATAAATGTTTCAAAGTTAAAACTGCCAGTCAGGTGCTATGTGTCCATTTTGTTATTTAGTTCATAGTCCTGATACTTTTGACAAGCAGGTTTGAGCTATTTGGCAGTTGTTTCTAAGTTTCAATAGCTTTAAGTACAGTCTCAAGTGATTGCCTCAGATACTGAGGGCCTCTCAAATAGTGCAATTTGTTACTTTGTAAGCAACTGAAACTTTAATACATTCATGTTCAGAAATATAAGAGTGAGGTGTATAAATTGTCCACCAAAACTACGCATCTTTAAGACGACCTCAATAGACGGATGAGACCAATTGCACTATGAGGTATGAGAAAGCAGGAAATTTTCTGAATTACAGGAGATTGTTTTTCAGTGCATCCTTCTTATAGTCTCCTTTGGTTGAAGATCTCTAAATATTTCAAAGAACACTACTTTTTGCACAGGATATAACGAGTTTTTTTGCCTTATCATACAATAAGATCCCTTTTTCAAGAGAGTTTGGGCCATAGGATTGATCTTTCTAGCCCCTTTCAACCTGGGAAGTTCCATGATTCTAATATTTTTCTCAATTTTTAGTACTTATAGTTGTCTGAAGATAAGGTAATTCAGCTTTTCTAGTAATATAGTTTTGTTTGATTCATACATTGTACAGCTAAATAAACTACAGACTTTCAGAATATGGCTTTCTTCAAGAGGAATTTAAATTTAAATTTTATGTAAACGTAAAAGTAAGTAAAAGTATTGTTTGTGTGTTAAAGAACTTCATATAAAGTATACTGAGGTCTGTGTGATTTTTTTTAAAGGGTGTGTGTTTGTTCGTTCGTTTGTGTGTTTGTTTTTCTGGTCAAGATACTGTTTCCTAAGCAGGTGCTTTTTCAGCTAACATTCTACGCATGATTTTTTTACCTGTTTCTGATTTCTGAATGCATTCTCTTGTCTGTGTAATAAAGTGAGTTGTAACACTCTGGCTAATGCCGTTAGTCTATCTGTATTTGAATGGGAAAAATATAAGTGGAATAATTTGACATTCTCTCCAAAAATGGTTTCAATGCAAGGATATGTTATACCTAACAAATGTTAATGTGATAGACAAAGCTTTTAGAGAGGTTTGAAGACCTAAGATATCAAGCTAAAGGGAATTTTGAAGGTTACAGGTAATTATAGCTTATACAGCAAGTACACTCTGTTCAGAATAAAGGCATGTCTGTGCTATGGAAGAGTATGCATAGTTTTTGTTAGAACATTTAGGTCTCTGAATCTCTGCTCTGTCTGGTTGCTAAGACTTTTGCTAATAATGTGTCCATGTCCCTGCCCAGCTGTTTAAATCTTCTTTCTTAGATTTGCTAAAGTCCATGCATAGTCTTCAAATGAACAAATACGCACAGCATTTCTTCCTACAATGGTGTGATGTTGTCTGCCACAAGGCAGTGAGGGAGTGTCAGCTATTTGTGCTATGCTATCTTGCTACTATGTGAGTATGCAGCAAGGGGGGTACTTAGAGCTTTGTAAAATAAATCTGCAAAATCTTTATTACATAAATAAAGCCCTTGGGAAAACTGGAAATGGCTCTAAACATTAAAGATCCTCTTCTTAGTTTGTTAAAAAATGACCTAGTAATTTCCTGTTCATATGTACTCTGTAACCTGAGTGGATAGATTTTTGCTTCAGTGTAGTGAGTCACACAGATATGTTAAATTATATATATTTTTAAAGGGAGAAACTTCTTGGCTGAGCTTGGAATTGAAAACAACAAAGGAAAAGGAGTAGGAAAGAAATTAAAACTGTTATTCTTTCTCCCAAAAAATGGTAAAAGAAGATTAAAATAGAACTTGTGATGAACAAAGCCTTCCAAATTGACTCGCATATGGGTCACTGCTACTTGAAAATAAATGCAGGGAGACACTTTTTTCCTTAAGACTGCAAAACAATCCACAGATTCAAGAGTCCAAATAAAGAAAAGAATGAATATATCGTAGGAAGTTATAAACCTTATGTGGGAAATATCTCCCCACAAAAATTAAATGTGTACTTCCTTTTATCTTTTAACATGAAATTGTGGCATAGAGTTTTGTTCCTAACAAAGAGACCATCAGGGTACCTTATCTGCTGTAAAGACTTTGATGAAGAAGAGTGATGGACAGCTGGGTCAAATCATAATAACCCAAAATTCCAGAGTTTAAGGATTTCTTTTAATTTAGACCATTCAGGTAGAATAAGATGTCTTAGTTCTAAAACAAAGAGGCAATAGAAAAAAAGACAAAGACACCTTGAAGTGGACATTGTCAATCTGTTCTAAAACGATGGTGCTGCTAACTCATATTTGCTTACAATGCCTATCCATGCTCCATACATACAGTAAACAATAGAATAATTTAAAAGAAATAAAAAATTAAGAAGCTTTAAAGAGGTCTGTAAATCTTCCTCTCTTTTCTTTTGTACCTACTGTAATTTTGTTACCACTGAAACAACAGGTCCTAACTTTACTCATAGGTAATTTTAATCAGCCTGCCAATCAAATCACTTTTTTTTTTTTTTTTTAAAGGAAAGCTTCAACAAACAGATGGGCTTTGCAGCAAGTCTTCAAGGTCACCCAATACAGGCTGCAGTGAAATTAGAAGTAAGATCCATCATGAAGGACACCTTTTTTCAAGTGGGAAACAGCTTTCATACATGTGATCCTGAATGTCATGGTAACACAAGAAGAAAACTAGTTCTGAGAAAGACAACTGTTCTTGTAAAGTCGGAATTGATTCTATAGCTGTCACTCATACCTGCACAGATTGTGCCCTGTGAACTACAAGGTTTCAGTGAGCTCTGAAAGAATGATACCAAAGGAAAATTAAATGGAAAGAAATTAAGCAAAATGTTCTTTGACTAACAAAAGCCACAGTCCTTGAGCTATGGCAATAAGTTTTCAATAAAATCTATCTGAAAAATCGTTTCAGAGGCAGGGTTCATATACCCAGCTATTTCAGCTGCTAAGAAGCTTGGGGCTGTTTCAGTCTGGTTTTTAGGGACAAATCCAGAGACAAGGCAGTCTAGGATAAATTCTTTGGATGACTACTACCACTAAGACAAATGTAAAATTTCTTCACTGTGGTATTTTGCATGGTTAGTCAAATAGCTTTAGAAAAGCCCATTTAAAAAAACTGTAACAACTTCTATCTCTGTATAGAAGTTACATATTTCCTTCTTGGAGCAATGATGGCTACTCTGTTGCAATAAATAGAATATTTTAAGGATGTGGGGTGAAATTTGTGCTCTGCAGCTGTAGAGCTTGATCAAACCTGAGTAGAGACCATATCAACATGCTAGTAAATTACTCAATGTAATGTACGTGTATACGTGTTTTTTTTCAAATCACTTATTATTTTTTTCCTCCTGCCCATGTAGAAAAGAAATCAAGTTCAATTTCAGGAGTAGCAAAAGCTGAAGAAATATACATATGGATGCATCTACATCTACATTCTGCACCTCCATCTGCATTCTCCATCTGCACCTACATAAAATAATCCCAGCATCATGTCATTGTTGCAATGTTAAGAAGCTTGGAGAACTTGGAGCACATAGAAAATGAAAAATTTTGGTAAAAATATCCATGAATATTGGCAGGTAAAATGTATTAATTGAAGACATTGAATGAAGAAAGATTTTTGGTTTTTATTTTTGCGAGCTGACCTGAAAACATCAGTTGCTTTGGTAAAAACGTTTCCCTGAACCATAATTTTACAAATTGTCCCAGACAAAGAGGTATGTTTTAGACAAAGAAAAGAAAGAATGCCTAAAGGAGATTTACACTGGTCTCAGAACAATTTAAGAAGGATCAATAATATTTTATAAAATTCCGTATATTAAATATATGTTTTATATATAACAATGCTAAGTAAGGATGACGGAAAATTGCAATTGTGGTGAATGCATGTAAGGAAATACAAAGCTATGGAAATCCCATATTGCCTGAAAATGAACAATTAGTCTGTTTTTGCATCAATTTTCTACCTCTGCATAAAGTATACATAAAATTGACACCATCATGGAAAATTAACTAACTAGTCAAAACTGCAAAAAAGAATACCAAGTTGCAGCCAAAATTTTAGCAAAAACTTTGGAATCATTATATAGGATCAATTTTAGGATAACAGGTATACAGTTTCCTCCAACTTTAAAAACAGGCTTATTCTATTGATTTCAATGGAATACACATGCTTGAAAATAAGCACATACCAAAAAATGCTGACGAAAAAAGGATAAGCCTACTTTAAGCTTTATCATTAGTTTTGGCCACCTCATAAATAATTTTCCAAAGTATTTCTATACATCTGCTGCAAACTATCTACTAATCCTAGTGAAAAGAAAGGGGAATATATTTGAGTCTTCACTGTTGTTTTGTTTTTTGTGCTGGTGTTACATTCAAAAGCAAAGAAACATTCAATTAGAGCTGTTCACAGTGTGATCAATGCTTGTTTTCCTGTTGAAGAAGGTACAGAATACCGGGGGAAGACCCTCAGCTGGTGAAAAACATCATACTCTAGTTACTTCAGCAAAGAAATGACAGTTAACACCACGTGAGGATCTGTTCTATGGCATATTTTCTTTCTATGTTCTCATTTGTAGATTTTACATTGGCTTCAGTGCATAAATTGGGCTGGGGAGATGTGCATGCTTACTGAGGCTTCTGGTGTTTGTTGTTGATGTTTTCCTACTGAACAGAACAAAACATTTTGTAGGAAAGCACAAATTTACCCTGTGTACCTTTATAATACAGACTCTGTAGGAATTGTGAATTTATACACAAAAATTATAGGACCAGATCTTTGTTAAGTTTTTCATGTGCAAATTAAAGACGTAAAAATTAAGGGCAAGGTACACAAAAGAAAAGCATTACTTATTATGAATTACAATTTAATAATTTTTACACCCATTCTTAATTTTCAGAAAAAGTTCATGCCTATATGAAGTTGAAGGCCAGCTCTTCCTTTCTACAGTTTTTGTATATTAACTACAAAAAATTATAATCTTCTGTACTATAGTTTACAAGACTGGGTTGAAATGATTCCCTGCTCTTTCAGCAGATCACTTTATTATTTATAATTTATCACTTATAAATAATGTTTACCTCTTAAACAGAAAGAAAAATAACAACAAAAATTTAAAGGGAACTCAGGTTGCCAGATTTTATGTGAGATCATTTGTTTATTTCTTGTTATTCTTTAGACATTTTAAAAGACAGTTTGCATTCCTTTAATTAAACTAAAACCAAGGTAGAAATAAATGGACTCTTGGAAAAGGAAAATGAAAATTCATGGAATTTTTTTGTTCAAATATGTCTAAAAACAAAGTACGTAAATGTTGGCATTTTGGGACAGAGAGTTGAGAATTATTATTATTTGTGAAGGTTGGGGGGCATAAACAAATGTGGTTTGGTTAATGATTTGGTTTTGGGCTTAGGTATTTGTAAAAGAACACTGAAAAAGATGGCCACTGTGACATGTATGTTCTGGTCTGTACAATAATAGCCTATAAGAAAGGCCCAATTCTCCCAACATTATGAAGCTATCAAATGTTACTGAATATTCTTCTATTCGACTAATATTAAATTAACTATTAAAAATGTAATGGAGTTCATTATCAGAGTCTAGGTTAAGCCCGTCCAACTTTATATGTTAATGTACAGTATGTAAATTTAGGAACATTTTTCTGGTAGATTTCTTAGTAGTGAATGGACTTAGTTGGGGTTTAATACCTTCAGAAGGTATTTCAGGTTTTATACTGGCAAACCTTATGAAAGTTCCTGTCTCCCTACAGACTGAAAAAGAATAAAATGGCTGATGATCCTTTTCTTGGTTTGGGTTTGAATTTAGGTTTGTTTGTTTGTCTTTTAAATATAGGTCCTATAATTAGGCACTTTAAACTTAGTCAGGAAATATAGATGTTAATGAACAAGAGGTAAGACAGGGAGAATATTGTCAGGTGATCACAGCTAAAGTTATTTAGTTTTCTTTCATTGTGGGGTTTTGTTTTTATTGTATTGTTTTAGAATAAAATATTTTCTATGGAATTCTATTTAATTATTTATCAGTGGAAAAAATGCACTGAAAATCTTATCAATATTAATTTCTCCCCCCGCTTTTTTTTTCCATTAGATAACTCCACAATGTTTTAGACTTGACTTGCAGTGTTTACTTAGTTATTATACTAGTTTTGTTTTTTAAAAGTGCAATAATGGAAATCAGTCTTATATTGAAACTGATTTAAAGTAATAGAATTAAAGACATTAATAGATTCTTTTGTTTTCCAAAATATCAGTATTGAAATTCAGCCATACTGAAGTAGGTGGCATCTTATCTTTATATGTTAATTACTTTAATAAGGACTACTATAGCCTTTTTACAGTTTTACAAGCTAAATGCAAGTGGTATGTTATAATGTAAGTACAAGAAAGAATTTTATCTTTACAGTAATAAAAGCAAAGCTTAAAGTGTAGCATCAGGTGCAAAGACTTTTCTTTTTCAAATAATTTTCAAGATATTCTATTACAACTACTTGCTTTTGTTTATATTTATGTTTATATTTCTGGATATCACAAAAGCTAAATATGTACTGTTCATTATTACAGGTACAGTTTGTCAGAAAATATGGCAAATCTGTAAAAGTGAATTTTATTCTACTTTGTGAAGGAGATCCTCTCACTGAAAGAGGACAAATAGCATATGCACTGTTGCCAAACCATATTTAAATATTTTCCTTTCTATGTGTTGGGTACTTAAGTATGACTTCTGCCTCCTCAATATTTGCGCAGTATAAGATGGTAAAGTCTCTTAATATACTGTATAATACAGAACTCCAAAGTAGAGAAAACACCACACATCTAGAGAAAAGGAATGAGAAGACAAAGCTTCCACAAACAAAGACATTTTCAAGTAGACTCTCAAAGCATTTTAAATAAATACTTAGTCAAAGCACAGTACAGATATCACATAAGTTCATGAGCACCATTTTCTCCTTTACATAAATATCGACACTCAGCAGTCTTGTGAGTTGCTTGAACTCACACAGCAGTTTAGGCAGAACTAGGACCAGCCAATTTAAAAAGTCTGACTTTCAAATTTCACATCTACACTAAATGAATGCAAATATACTAATGGAACAGCATTATCTCTATTTTTTTTCTTTTGATATCACTTAATTGACTGGAATTAGCAATTGTTTGATTATTTTCTTATGGATTTGCACCCATCTATCTCAGTATTTCCTAGAGAGTGAATTCAACAATACAAACAAAACAGACACCCCTTGGCAGTTATGAGAATCTCTGTTATGAGTGATAAAAGATAAATACTGGAAAGAAAAGCGGAACTGTGGAAATGTTGTCATAACTCATAAGAAAAAAAGGTCCAAAATCATACTACTCACAGGTGAATGAGATAAACTTTATAATGGCAGGTTAAAAGAACAGATACATAGAAGTGTCAGTCAACAAACAAGTACGTTCCAAAAATTTTGACAGTTAAAGATAGTACCAGAACACAGCTAAATGGGAATTACATCAACTCACTTTGACTTCCAAAGTATGGATGTCTCTAATACATATGGTACACTTTAGTCATTTAAGATAGAAATTCCCATGGGATCAGGCATGATCTGTGAAATAAACAAGTCTGTCTTAGAAAAGAAAACCAGTGAACTTGACATGTAAAGTTTGATAAGGTCTAGAGGCTTCTTATGAACAACAATAATTGGAGCTGGGAGAAAGAAAATCCAATTAACTGACAATTTAAGTTTGTTAATCGATATTACCCTTCATTTCTGATTTTGCTTTTGATTATCAGGTATGTCATTGTCAGGTATTGATCATTGTCAGGTATTGATCATTGATCAATATTAATTTTATTTTGCTTTAGATGAAAGCATTTTTCCACAGAATGCGTTATAATCACATTACTTAGAATCTAGTCTGAATATGGAATGAAAGCAAGACTTGTGTGAGTTTATGTGCTGGTATTATGCACAAATAGTATTTAGCAAGTTGACATAGATGAAAAATCTTTTCAGCATAACCTATAATGGCAATGCCATTTATCTTTTAAATTTAATGTTAATTTATTCTCAAAGACTAAGAAAATAAAGGTCAAATTGCATTCCCTCTCGTATAAAATGTAACACAGATGACATGACAAGTGCATCCTTAATGCCAAGCAGGCAAGTCCTGACTCGCTTGAAGTACAGTTACAGAGACAGGCATCTCTGTTGAGATTAATGGGATGGGTTATGTGCATGGTAAAGGTATCCTGATAAAGGGATTTCCAATCTGGTTTACAGATTGTTCATTTCTGAAGTGAGCACCCTGTCTTCATATATGTCTTCAAAGTATAATGATTTTTTTAATTAAAATTTGTGCACGGACACATTGGCTATGTATATATAAATATGTATACACAGGCACACACATATGTACTGTCTACATACAGATGCATTATATTACAAACTTTACAATTAAAACCAATAAAGTTCCTAAAGTTCCATTTTACAGAGGCACACGGTTCTGCCTAAACCTTTTTTCTCCATCTTGAATAAGACATCACTCAAAATGTTCATGACACTCAGCAGCTATTACCATGGGGGATAAAGAAGCTTCTTAGAAGAAAATACAGGAACTGATAAACAGGCTCCATTAAAATGTTTTTTCATGCTAGTATTCAACAAAAATTAGAGCTATCTTTTGCTTTGATGTTACCATTTGTAGTGTAACCCTTATTTAGTTGTTTTGATGCATGCAGTAATTGATACTTCAATAATAAACTTGTTTATATTCAAACTGTCTTTAATCCTTGAATGGTTCTTTTGGTGTCTTTTCAGAGACTGAAGTGCTTTGTGGCATATCACCACTCTGATGTCGTCTTTGCAAGTCTTTCCTTGCTAATATTTTGACATAAATAGCAGTGTTTTCACATCTGCCACCTATCCAGCATGGAGAAACAAATACAGAATTTCTTCATAATCATATCAAAATTCATAATCTTTGGGCTTCAATCATACATGTATATTTTTAATTAATATATTATATTATTCCTTATTAAGTAGAAGGAATGATGTGAAAAAACCAGAAAGGTTGTAGTGGGCTGACCTTGGCTGGATACCAAGTGCCCACCAAGCTGCTCTATTAGTTCACTCCTCAGCTGGACAGGGGAGAGAAATACAGCAAAAGGGCAGACAGGGCTGGATCTCTCATCAGTTACCATCATGGGCAAAACAAACCTTATTTGGGGAAAAATTTATTTCACTTATTACCAATAAAATCAGAGTAGGATAATAAGAGAAAAAAAATTCTTAAAAACACATTTTCCCCATCCTGCTCTTCCTCCCATGCTTAACTTTATTTCCAGTTTTCTCTGCCTTCTCACCCCAAGGCAGGGGAACAGGCAATGGGGGCTGCAGTCAGTTCATCACATGTGCCAATCCTTCTTCTCCTGGGGGATGACTCCTCTCTCTTCCTCTGCTCCAGCGTGGATCCTCTGTAAGGTCACATGTCCTTCCAGCGGCATAGACTCTTCTCTCCAAAAGTCTACAGCTCCAGCCAGATATCTGCTCCAGCAAGGGCTTCCCACAGTGCCACAGCCTCCTTCAGTCATCCATTTGTTCTGGCCTGAGGTCCTCCATGGGCAGCTGGTGGATCTCTGCTGCATGGTGAACCTCCATGGGCTGCAGGGGCACAGCTGAGCTGCCTTACCATGGGCTGTACCACGGGCTGCAGGGGAATCTCAACTCCAGTGCCTGGAGCACATCATCCCTTGCTTTCCTACCTGACCTGGGCGTCTGAAAGGCAGCTTTATACATTCTCACTCCTCTCTCTGGCTGTAATTGCAGGGTTTAGTTTGCTTCTTAAATCTGTTATGGCAGAGGTATTCCTGCCACTGTTAGCAGGTTTGGCTTTGGAGCTTTGACCAGCAGGTCAGTCTTGGAGCTGGCTGGCGTTGACTTTACTGCACAGAGGAGAAGCCTCTGGCAGCTCCTTACAGGAGACACCCCTCCAGTGCCTCCACTGCCAAAACCTGGCCACACAAACCAAATACAGCAATATTGCAGTAGGAAAAACCAAAGGGAACTGAAAAGACTGATGCAGTATCTTATAAATGGCAAGGGAAGAAAATATTTATAAACAAGCAAAATAATTAGAATCCATGTTAGACCATTATCACTTGCAGAGAAAATGGCACCTTTTATTCAAGTTTATTCTTTAAAAAAAAGTGTAAATGAAGAACAATGACATCTTTTTGTTACTGCATTTATTATACTTGCTACACTTCTCAATAAAGTTCCTTAAAACAACAAACATGTTTTGTCCATTTTTCTTCCGTTTAGTGGAATGTGTGGTGGGTTGACCTTGTCCGGCTACCAGATGTCCACCCAGCCAATGTCTCACTCTCCCTCTTCAGCTGGATACAGAAGGGGAAAAAATAAGATGAAAAACTTCATGGGCTAAGACAAGGGCAGGGAGATCACCTGCAACCATCACTGTCATGGGCAAAACTGACTCAACTTGGGAAAGATGAATTTAATTTGTTGACAATTTATAAGAGACAGGACAGTGAAAAACAACCACAAAATAAAAAATGCCTTCTCCCTAAATACTGTTTCTTCACAGGCTCAGCTTCACTATTGAGCTTGACTATTCTGCCTCCTCTTTCTCAGTTTTCTGCCCTTTCCCCAAGGAGCCACTGCCCTGGCTCCAGGCTCAGCCATGCTCTCCAGTGGGTCACCTGGAGCTGCAGGAGCCATTTGTGTATGGCACAGGACAACCCTGGCAGCCCCTCACAGAGACCACCCTGCAGCCCCAGCTGCCAACACCCAGGATGTGAGTGGGCTGCCTAGCTTGGTACATATCTATAGATATGGAATTCTAGCTGGGCTTCGAACATTGCCAGCTTGTTTGGAAACATACTAAGCTGTGTTCACTGCAATGTTAATGAAGGAATCACACAAGATTTTCGTTTCATCAGTCACATAATCCTGGGAATACTCACCTATGGTTAGAAAGTCTTGTGCAAGCTCTTCATGAGGTTCTATTTCTTAAATGAAAAGGTTTAGCAGTCACCCACTGATGTATATATCTTTACAAATATCTCCTACCCATGCTCAACTAATTTACCTACTGAAAGAATCTGAAAGACCTGGCACAGTAGCCCTTATCTTTTGTGTAGATAGATTTTCTTATTGCTTACTTTTCAGTCAAGAGTGCAATTGGCTTTTACCAAAGACTTGTGATTTGTGTTCCCTCCATGTCATAAAACCATTGTGAAGATAAGAAGTGCAGGGAGGGCACACTCTCTTACATGGTCAGTGTACTAGAGGCACTTTTCTTGCAACTCTGTTTAATAACATTTGTTCAGAGAAGAGAAGAGAAGAGAATGTTTTGTGGGTTAATGGAGTACACAACTCTTAACAGGAATTCAAGGTGACTAATGGATGTGCATTCAGTTGCTGAAGTGCTGTTGAAGATGGAAATCTGAACGGGTAACATGAAAACTCCATTAGTGACATATTAGTATTTTTCTGAGGCTTCAGTGGGATCAAGAAGAATGACTGTTTTTTTATTCATGGATAAGTGAAGCTGAATGACATTTTGCTAAGCATGAGGGACATAGGAAAGGAAACAGAAGCTTCTAGAAGTAGTAGGAGACATGCAGGCTGTCCTGGTTTGGGCTTCATTAATTTTCCTAGCAGCTGGTAAAGTCCTGTGTTTTGGACTTAGGATGATAATAATTGTTGATAACAAACACTGATGTTTTAGTTGCTGCTGAGAGGTGCTTTCACTAAATTAAGACTTTTCAGCCTCTTACGCTGCCCAGTCAACAAGAGGGCCGGGAGTGCAAAAGAATTTGTGAGGGAGCGTAGCCAGGACAGCCGACACAAAGGAATATTCCATAGTGTAGAAAGCCATGCTGAACAATAAAACTGCAGGGAGTTGGCCAGGGAGTGGTAACACACTGCTTAGTCAGTAATTGGTGGCAAATTGGATTGTGCATCTCTTAGTGTGTGTGTATTCTTTTACAATTTTAATTATTTTGCCTTCTTTTTGTGTCCATAAAGTGTCTTTATCTCAACCTACAAAAGCATCACTTTTTTTTTAATTTTTTTTATCCTGTCTACTATCTAACTGGAGGAGAATAAGCAAATGGCTGTGTGGTTTAGCTGTCAGATGGATTAAACCACAACACATGCCTACTTGACCCCTGGAATTATTGCCTGCACGCCCTCATCTAGGGGATAGTACTTTCATCAAGGATCTCTCTAAGGACAGAGGGAGATATGACTGTGCAGATTGAACGTGTTTCTGAGTTCAGCAGTAGAATGAGATGAACTGCAGAGACATTCTGACATTATACCCAGAAATACATCAGGTGAAATCTGATTCAAAAATTGCTTATTATTTTCCAGCCTAAGCTTAGTTTTGAGGTTAGATAATACAGCAGATGTGTTTAAAGTGAAGTTCCGGTTCTTAATTTGTTTTAGAACTATGAAAAAGAAACAAAAATAGAAAGAAAATGAGAAAAAAAACAGCAGTTACCTTCAAAACCTAGTTATTGCTATACTCGATCTCCACAAAATTTAGATCTACTCTTCTACAATTTTTTCCAAAGAAATTACCAAGATCATTGCCATGTACATACACATCTATAAAGATAACCCAACACCACCAAACAAAGAGATTTTCTACATGGACTGCTTCAGCTTCAGTCTGCTATCAGACTACTGATACAGCTCTTCCTTTTCCCTGAAGAAAATGCTTGCTATAATTGACATGTATCACCTGATACACTTAACTCAGAAACTGACATTCCTCCCACTCTAATATATGTTCACATTAATTCCTGAGTTGTTTTCAATTCACTCGCATAAAAATAAGAGTGATTCTGGGTGTTAAGATTAGTAAGGAAAATATCAAAATAAAGGGATTTTTACCTTCCCAGTCTGAGCAATGCCAAATATACTGTAATAGATGGAAGAAATTGCTGTCTAATGCACACTTTACCAGTGTAAACAACACATGGTGAGAAAGCCAGCTTTTCTTCAGCACATTGAGCAGCAGTGATTTGCCAGTGGCACTTCTGGAAAACAAAGGGGACAAGAAAAACAGGTCAGGAAAACAAGTGTGACCATAGAAGGTCAGAATGTGTGTCCATGCTTTTCAAGACAGGATTTAGTCATAAAAATCAAATATTATTTATGAACTATTTTTAACGAGATTGTTTTTATGGGAACTAGATGTTTGCATAATGTATTTGTTTGGAAAAAATATTTTCTAAAGGAAAATTTCAAAATAACAGGAAAAGGAAGCAAAGTTTTAATAATTTTATGTGATTTTGGAAAATATAGAAATGCTGATATGATTTTTGTAGAAGTTATTTAAATCTTTCTGACCTGTGTCTGTGCTCTTTTCCAAATCATAATGAATAATCTGTCATGGGCTTGTTATTTATATGACTGCTTACAATGCATTCTTAGTAACTGTGTGTTGCCTTTATTAATAATAATACTCATACTAGTTCTAATTACACACCAAGATAAAAGATCATTTCATTACTTATTTTCAAAAAGTTTTATAACCACATTTTCATTGTTCAGTTTGTTTCACAGACAATTACTCCCAAGGCTACTTTCATCTCTAAGGATGTTTCATTCAGGATTGACTTTATTTTTTACTTCATGTTCCTTACCTGTTTCATTCAGAAGCAAATTTTGATCCAAATTCCACTAAAATCAGTGCAAGAATTGCAATATTTTGAGCTGACTTTGTCATAATCTGAATGAAGTGTGGCAAGCATTTAATAATATTTCTTAATATTTTCTTCTTTTTTAATAGAAAAATTTAAAATATAAAAGCAGGGAAACAAAATATGCATTAATTTCCATCTTTTTTGTTTTCCTTTTATGGTAATATAAAGATGCAACCATATTGAGACAATTCAATATGCCTGACACATCTGTTATAAAACGATATATCTTACATTAAAACAACTTGGCCATCAGATGTCTCCTTTTCAGTGTCTTAATGAGAAAGTAGGGTGTTAGCTTATTGTCATAAAATTAAGGAGTTTTTGAATCCTATAATGTCAAGTTTTAAGAATGTTATGAAAATAAAAAAAAACCAGCAACCTTATCTCCCATTTACCTCTAAGTAGTTTTCAAATGTAAGTGATTGGCCAGTATGAGATAATGGCAGCAATATTTTGGAGTATTTTGCAGAGTGAGATGTCCCAAAGTTATATAAGGAATATATAACATCTTCTTTCACTGAAGACAGAATCACATAAGGTTAGAATCAATGAGAAAACAAAATGCCACTGCTCTTTACATTTTCCTTTCTCAGAATTTCTAGCTCTTTTCAGCATAGTTCTAACACTTAGCTCAAAAAGCTCTATGTTGAAATGACACTGAAAGCAATATTTTTGTGTCTGTGTATCTCTGTATATTGTTCCCCTCTGTGTTTTTTTTATTGCAGCTTGCTGTTTCTTTCTCACACAGAGGGCTTTAGTCCAGTCACTCCTGCACATCTGTGTTTATCGCCAGATCACAGTAAGCCTCTCTTTGTAGCAAAGTATAGGAAAACACAGATAACTCTTACTCCAGCTCTGTCTGTATCTTTTTACAGCCAACAGATATTACTGTTTCAGCTATAAAGGATGTAGACAGGGTGATGGGGTTTTTTTACACTGAATGAGAGACATGGCATCTATCAGTGTTGCTAAGGTTAACCTAACTAAAAACAAAGTGTTGAAATGGAAGCTGTAAGTGGCAATAGAAGCTACAGAGCAGAAACCTAAGGCAACTGAACTGTTAGCTTAGACAAGCCACTTAAATTTCTGAACTTGGGTGGTATGAATTTAGAGGTAGGTGCCCTGAACAGTGTCAGATTTCCTTTAAAAGAAAATCAACCATAAAAAAACCCTAAGCAATTTCCCTGAGATGAGAAGCTTGGCACTTAGGTCTTTTTCACTACCTAGCCACTGCACTGTGCTATATTTAGTAAATTCTAAAGCAATCACTAACAAGCTCTAGCTGTATTGACACTGCTATGCCACAAGCTATTGATTGCTTGATTTTTTTGCCCATGTCCACAAACATTTGTGACACTGAGATCAAGAGGTAAATAGATGTTAGGGATGGCCATAATTGTGTTCAGAACACTCACTTTCCAGACCCCTCCCCAAATCTTGGAAAAAACTCAAAAATATTCTAGAATCCTTCACACCATTAGTTATCAGCATTTCTACCACAGTCTTAGATTATCTTTCCAAAGTAATGTTTACATGATCTGCATACTTCTAATTTACATAAAAGATTAAAATTCTTCATGGAATGGAGTAATTTTTTTTGTTTGTTTTTCTTATAAGGTATGATATTTTAATGTCAAGATCTGCCTTTCATATCACAGACTCACAGAATTATTGAATCTGAAAGAGATCTCTTGTTAAACCACCTTACTCAAGCAGGGCCACCTAAACTCCCTTGCTTAGATTTTTATGTTCAGATTTTTTTTTAATATCTCCAAGGATATGGACACAATAACATCTCTGGGTAACTTTTGCCAGTGCTTAGTCACACTCACAGTAAAAAAAAAACGTTTTCTGATGCTAAGATGGAACCTCCAATGTTTCAGATTGTGCTCATTGTCTCTGGTTCCTGTTACTGTCACTACTGAGAAGAGCCTGGCTCCATTCTCTTTGCACCCATCTGTCTTGTATTCATGTATATTGATGAGCTATCCCGGAGGTGAGCTAGGCTAAATAGTTCCATCTCTCTCTATTTTTTCTCATAGGACAGATGCTTCAGTCCCTCAAACATATTTGTGGCCTTTTGCTAGACTCTACAGTAGGTCCAGATCTCTTAAGGTCTGCAGACCTCAAAATATATACTAGATCGCATCTTAAAGTTCTCAAATGGAAGTGAGCACTCTAAAATTTTCAATGAGGTTCCTTGACAAGGCATCAGGCTTTCAAACTTAATGTGAGGCACAGTGTTTGAGAGCATGGATTACAATCCCAGACTTCCCTCTACATTTTGAATTCCATAGCAAAAAATGGAAAATGCATTCTCTAACTTCAGTTGCCATAATCATTCCTAATTACTTTGAGTTTCTTTGTAAATTCATTGAAAGGGGCAGATTCGTCAGGAAAAATAATTCATCTGTTTTAATGCATTTCCTCAGATGAAATGGGTTTGGTTTAATTGGGTTTTTTCCTTCCCATTGATTTTAAGACAGGCAAAAGTGACCCTCTCAGGCTTCAAAATCTAACATCTATATGTTTAACCAAGGCAAAATAAATGCAGGTATTATCATCTAATATTGGACAGCTCTCCTGAGAGATAGACCTTTGGGGTCTGTCTTCAGCCAAGAATGGTTTGCTACATGATGCACTTCAGAAATTCTTTCCAACTGAGCACACTCATTTGCTCCCAGACATAAACCAGCCTTCTTTGCCCTTCAATGAGGGCTTGTTTGACTCTCTGTGCACTAGCCAGCACATGACAAAGGAATAATCATGCTTCCCAGATATATACCATAAAATAAAAAATAATATGGCCAAATAGAAGGCAAACTTTGCAAAACTGTTAATACAATGACTCATTTTGTATTTCAGAGGGCTGTCATTTTTTCAATTCATATCCAAAATTAAATCTTCCTAATAAAAAAATTCATAGAAAAAGGTGTACTATACTTTTAAGTTATTAACATTATATTACTTTTTCAAAATATACTACAGAACACTTAAAAGTTATTATGAATAATTGTAAAACAAAAACAAAAATATACTTACCAAATAAATGAGCAGTGTAAGGCAATGAATTTTCCTTGCTTGATAATCCCGAGAATTCCATCCCTGATAACAGAATAACCAGCCTTTACTTCTAGTAAAGCCAGTACTATTGACAAAGATTTAATGTGACAGATTTTCAAAGGTTCTAAACAACACATCTGACACAATGTTTCAGAGGCTGCAGCCTCCTTGACCTCGGTGCAATTGGTCAAATTTGTAGAATCATAGAATAATTTAGATTAGAAAAGACCCCTAAGGTCATGAAGTCCAACCATTAACCCAGCACTGCTAAGTCCACTGCTAAACTATGTCCCTAAGTGCCCCTAATTGTCCCTCTACATATTTTAAATACCTCCAAGGATGGGAACTCAACCATTTCCCTGGGCAGCCTGTTCTAATGCTTGACAATCCTTTCCATGAAAAAATGTTTTCTAATAGCCAATTTAAATCTACCCTAGTGCAACTTCAGGCCATTCCTCTTGTCTTATCACTTGTTATCTTGGAGAAGAGTCTCTTTAGGTGGTTGTAAGGAGCAGTAACAGCTGCTCTGAGACTCCTTTTGACTTCTCGGAAACTGGGATCTCTCTTGTTAGGCAGGCCTGATGGTAAATGATGAAAAGTGGCTCTGTGAGTACTTCTGTCAGACCTCTGAATATCTGTGGGTGGATTCTACCTGGCCCCATAGATTTGTGTGTGTCTAAGTCATGTAGCAGATTGCTGACCATTTGTCCTTGGATTATGGGGGTTTCATTCAGCTCCCCATCCCTGTGTTCAGCTCCCAATCCCCATGTTCTGACTCAAGTGGCTGGGTACCTGGGGAACAGCTGGTATTACTACTAAAGACTGAGGCAGAGAAGGCATTAAGTGCCTCAGACTTTTCATCATCTTTTGTCATTTTGTTTCCCTTTGAATGAAATAAAGGACAGAGATTTTCCTTAGATTTTTTTGTTGTTGTTGTTGCTAATGTATATACAAAAACATTTTTACTGTGTTTAATGGCAGTAGCCAGTTTAATTTCTAGTTGGGCTTTTTCCATTCTAATTACCTCCCTGCATAACTTCTACAACAGCCTTGAACACAATTTTTGTCCTGGAGTTCAAGCTAATGCACTCTAATCAGCCAGGCTGATATTCTATCTTGCTGCCTGGTCTTTTGGCACATGGGGATGGCCTCTGTGATCCTCTTCTTGAAAAATGTCCAGCTATCTCTTTGCCCTTCAGGACTCTGTCCCAAGGGTAAAAACCCAAAGAGGTCAAAACCTGCCCTCCAGAAGTCCAAGAACAGGGGGGTTTGCTGACCCCCTTCCTCACTACTTTGAGAAGTGAAAGTTCTATCATTTTGTCATCACTGTGCCCAGGATAGCCTCCAACCACCACATCACCCACTAGTCTTTCTTTGTTCTCAAATGCAGGTCCAGTGGGATATCTCACAGCACTCTGCAGCTATGTCAGGATCTACCTTTCACATACTCTAGGAACATCCTAGACTATCCCATGTGATTTCCTGCAGACATCTGCTAAATTGAATTTTCACACAAGAACAAAATCTAGCTATCATGAGACTTCTCCCAGCTGCTTATAGCATATTTCATCTGCCTCTTCATCTTGGTTAGGTCTATAACAGACTCCCACCATGATATCTGCCTTGTTGACCTTCCCCTTTATCCTTATCAACACCCAATCCTATTGTAAACATCATAAAGTTCCAGTCAATCAAAGCACGCTCTAACATAGAGGGCTGCCTGTTTCTCCTTCCTTGGCAATGCCTTCTGATGAGTTTATAGCCACCCAGTACTGCAACTCCAGTTGTGCAACTCATCCCACTCTGTCCCACTATATCATCATTTTTTTACCGCTATGCAATGGCTTCCAACTTCTCCTCATTGTTGCCCATGTTGTGTACAAAGGGTAGATGCATTTCAGTTGTGCCATTGATCTTTTGGGGGCAAGAAGCCCTGATTCCTGGGATCACTCCCAGGTGCATCCATGATTTCTAACACATCAATAATTCTTGCATATTTAATGGCATATCGATCTCCATCCCCTACCTCTACTGAGGTGTCAGACTGAAAGATCTCACACACCATTCCTCAAATATTATCATGTCATCAGCAGATTTATATGTAGTGAACCTAATTTTTAGTTTTTGCCCTTCAAATCTAGTTTAAAGCTCTTTCAGTGAGCCCTGAGAACCCCTGTCCAAAGATCCTTTTGCCCCTTTGAGGTAGATATACTGCAGAATTTGACAGCAAATATTTTTTAAAATACTTTCAAATGTGTAGCAGAAATCATGAAAAAATTCCTGGGTCAAGGGCAGTTGTCATATGTATCCTTAAGTGGTGCATTGTCTAGGTTATTTTCTATTTAGGGCTATGACAGTTTGTTCACACCCGCTTTTAGAAAGGTTAAGACCACACTTGTGTGTTATTATAAATGTGCTTTTTTTCCTGTATTAAATAAAAAAAATTGTGCTGAGACTAGTAGAAAGACAGAACAAAGATAGAAAATGAGCACGGAAAAGGTGAAGTTTTATGTTGGTATTTACGTATAATTGCACTCTACATAACAATAGAGGTGTATAAGTGATTTCTCCCCATCCAAAATTTTCACAAGAAAATTCTTATTTTCTTTTGATAGTGCATACAATCCAAAACAAACTTAAACCAAAATAACATGAAGTCAGTTTTCAGTTTGAATGAGCAAATTTCAACTGATGGGTCCTAAAAACTTTGCAGAGAAAATATAGATATTTGCATAAAATAACCAGCCCATCATAGTCACAAACAACCCAGATTTAAATATTTCTGATATAGTAAAAAAACCCCAGAACTGACATTTAAATAGAAAAAACATTTTTGACACATACAATTCTATAAAATTAACTTCAGGTGTAAATATGACATACAGAAAAAACCCCAAACCAATCTGGACTGTAAAGAAATGGCAAAGTAATCACTGCAAGGGAATAAAAATCTAGCTTTTTAATCAGTTTTAAATTTAGAATTACTGAGTGTCCATATTATGAAAATATTTCAAAATTAGTGGCTATTTTGTGAAAAATAGAACTAGCATCTATTTTCCACTGATGCCTGCAAAGCACTGAAGCCATGTCTTTCAAAGGTCATTCTTTTCTTTGTATATGCTGTAAAAAATGCTGAGGGACTGCCTATGTACACAGCAGCTATCAAATGTAAAACTGAGTTGCTTTGTCCTTTAACCAATTCAGACACAATATTATTTTGCCATTTTGGGCTCTACTTAGTTCATGGAACGAATAATGACATTTGACAAGCGTGACATTTGAGGGGAAGGAAGGAAGGAAGTGTCGGAAGGAAGGAAGTGTCGGAAGGAAGGAAGTGTCGGAAGGAAGTGTCGGAAGGAAGTGTCGGAAGGAAGGAAGGAAGGAAGTGTCGGAAGGAAGTGTCGGAAGGAAGTGTCGGAAGGAAGTGTCGGAAGGAAGTGTCGGAAGGAAGTGTCGGAAGGAAGGAAGGAAGGAAGGAAGGAAGGAAGGAAGGAAGGAAGGAAGGAAGGAAGGAAGGAAGGAAGGAAGGAAGGAAGGAAGGAAGGAAGGAAGGAAGGAAGGAAGGAAGGAAGGAAGGAAGGAAGTGTCGGAAGGAAGGAAGGAAGTGTCGGAAGGAAGGAAGGAAGGAAGGAAGTGTCGGAAGGAAGGAAGTGTCGGAAGGAAGGAAGGAAGGAAGTGTCGGAAGGAAGTGTCGGAAGGAAGTGTCGGAAGGAAGTGTCGGAAGGAAGTGTCGGAAGGAAGTGTCGGAAGGAAGGAAGGAAGGAAGGAAGTGTCGGAAGGAAGGAAGGAAGTGTCGGAAGGAAGTGTCGGAAGGAAGTGTCGGAAGGAAGTGTCGGAAGGAAGGAAGTGTCGGAAGGAAGGAAGTGTCGGAAGGAAGGAAGTGTCGGAAGGAAGGAAGTGTCGGAAGGAAGGAAGTGTCGGAAGGAAGGAAGGAAGGAAGGAAGGAAGGAAGGAAGGAAGGAAGGAAGGAAGGAAGGAAGGAAGGAAGGAAGGAAGGAAGGAAGGAAGGAAGGAAGGAAGGAAGGAAGGAAGGAAGGAAGGAAGGAAGGAAGGAAGGAAGGAAGGAAGGAAGGAAGGAAGGAAGGAAGGAAGGAAGGAAGGAAGTGTCGGAAGGAAGGAAGGAAGGAAGGAAGTGTCGGAAGGAAGGAAGTGTCGGAAGGAAGGAAGTGTCGGAAGGAAGGAAGGAAGGAAGGAAGTGTCGGAAGGAAGGAAGGAAGTGTCGGAAGGAAGGAAGGAAGGAAGGAAGGAAGGAAGGAAGGAAGGAAGGAAGGAAGGAAGGAAGGAAGGAAGGAAGGAAGGAAGGAAGGAAGGAAGGAAGGAAGGAAGGAAGGACTGTTTTGCTAGAAATGGTGTTTTCTCCTCTTTCTGCTTTGGAACTTTGCTTATGAGTATACTATTTTAAACTAAATCCACAAGACAGAGATATAGATATGGAATTTCTTTTACAGGAAGAGGTTCCTGATTTCTGACTTTTTCTCAGGACAGTGAGGTCTAGAAATACTTTCTAGACCTCACTGTCCTGAGAAAAATTCATCATCTAGACCTAAAACTGCAACAGAGAGAGAGAGGAGGAAGTACACAAAATGCTAAGAATCCAATGGTCAATGCTTGTGCTTTTATGTGCAGTAAAAAACTTTGAGAAGTGGTGATTTGACCTTAATCCAGACCAGAAATCTGGAGGTTGGAAGATGATTTCCTCTCCACTTTCTTATTCACCAGACACATATACCTTGTGATGCAGTTGTTCAAAGCAAAAGATATTTGTCTTTATTTTATGGTCTATTTCTTTTTCTGTTATTGATGTTTTTCACTTACTACAGTGAAACAAAAGATCAAGATGATCTGTGTGCAGACCACATAGCAAAGGACTATTTATGGAAGAATGATATAGGTAACTGGACATGATTCACTAGGCTAAACCTATTCAAGAGAATCACAGTCTTTTAGGCCACACACAGTATTTGATTTTGATGAATTTTAAATTATTGGCTATTTCCAGCAGTGACCAAACAGGTTTTTCTGTTTGGAGGAAGAAAAGCAATATCTAAAACAAATTAGTCTATGGCCCTTCTGAGGTGTTTGGGTAATTTGCTGATTACAGCAGGACACTGTACAGATTTGGCCTCTGGGGATGAAGAACAGAATGGTAGCATACTGCCATCGAGATTGCTGACTGCATAGTAGCAGTTATTGCCACTTATTGAAATCATGCTGCTCCTCTAGATCCCCCGATAAGAAATTGCTAAATTGTGCATAAACTTTCTAACTTATTTTAAAACTCAATGTGAAAACACCTAAGCAGATAACTAGTGTGCACTTATTATTATATTCTTGACAGAAAACATTACAGACACAGAGCCCTAGTCACAATTCCTAAAATTTTATCGTGTCCCTACCACCCCACCATCCTTTTGCATAACTCCATTTATAGCTTCATAACTGCAGAAAATGCTGCCTATATTTAGAGCAAGTTTTGTATTCCTCCCTCACAAGCTTATAGAAATATTTTACTATCCTTCTATGATGCCTGCTTAACAGTTCTGGGTTGGTTTGAAGCAGAAGTGTCAGACTTATATATTCACAGCATTTCAATGAGGCTGTGCATGAAGGAGGTAACTTTTCTTCTACTACACACCACAGCAAGAACTACTTGCACAGGTTTAACTAGAAGAATATTAGTGGTCATTTTTTTCAAGGCCAGGAGCGGAATATTCTAAATGTTCCATATCTGGTCATTAAAAAACACCCTAAACCTGCTGCTTCAAATGTAATAAAAACCATGAACAAAGTAAAACCAATTCTTTATGAAAAAATCAGGTTTATGAAGAGAAAGAAAAGTTATTTTACCAAAATTTGTGTAGATGTTATATTCAAACTTTAGCTGCTCATTTTGTAGCTTACTAATAAACCTCATGCTCTTTGCCAGATGGAAACAGTCATAATATTCTGTCTTCTTTTCTATTTGTATTTAGTACTTAATAAAAAAAAGTCTACTTCTTATTATATTTGGCATTGTATACTATTAACATGGTAATCCCCAGTGCAATTTTCCTTTATTAATTTTTTCATGATCTTTTGTTTGTTGTACATTAATAAAACAGATTATCAGGTTACTTGAGGATTTGATTACTAAATTCTCAATGTACAAATTGCTTAACAAGCGTGCCTGCCCACCTATTATATAAATTAATCCCAGGTGCATAGCACAACAGCAGTAACTATGTCTAATATCATTTTTATATTATTTCAAAAACAAATTTCTGTTACTTAAAAGGCTTTGAAACTCATTGAAGGCTTGCTTTAGTTCTTTGTGGACATTTTTAAATTTCATTTTTGTTTTTTGTATTTTCCTGTTATTGCAGAGAAGTTAATGAAAAATATCTTAACTAAATATTCTTCAACTTGTTTGAAAATGGTAAAAATTATCCTGCTGTTTATGCTCATGTTCATGATCCAGCAAATTCCATTAAAATCTGTCATTATCTTGAACCTTTTGAGCTCCATGTTGTGCATAGCACTGTCTTTTTTAACTTCAGCCAGCAACTAAACACAGTTCAGCCAGTCAGTCACCTCCCACTTATGGGAAGGGGAAGAGAATCAGAAGACTAACTGTGAAAACTCCTGAGATGAAGATAGTTTACTAGGTAACGCAAAAGCCATGCACACAAGGAAAGCAGAAAAAGGAATTCATTCACTGCTTCCCATCAGTAGGGAAGTGTTCAGGCATCTCAGGAAAGCAGGGCTTCATCACATGACAGTTACTTCAAAAGAAAAAGTGCTCTGAATGTTCCCCAGGTTTTTTATTGATGAGGATGATGCCATATAGTATGGAATATCCCCCTGGTCAGTTGGGGTTGGCGGTTCCAGCTGTGTTCCCTCCCAGATTCTTGTGTACCCCCAGCCTCCTCACTAGTGGGGTGAGAAGCAGAAAAAACCTTGAGGCTGTGTAAACACTCAGCAATAGTTAAAATGTCTCAGTGTTGTCAAAAACAGTTTCCAGAACAAATCCAAAGTAACACTACAGTAACTATTGTGAAGATATTAACTCTATCTTAAAACCGGTACATAAAGGCAAAGGTCAAAAAAAAAAAAAAAGTCACAACAAAGGAAATTCACACTGCGCATTAGCAACGTTTAGCTGCAATGACAGCTGTTAAGTAGCAGAACACATAGAGTGTGGAATTTATACCCTTGGAGATATTTAAAACTTGACTGAAAATGTTTTGAATGTTCTTATTTAAGATTTTAAACTATCATTCCTTCAAGGGGGAGCTGGATTGTAAACAATCACCAGACGATCCTTCCAACCATTTTTCTTTTTTTCTTGTGATTCTGTGGTCTCTCTCCACACATAATACTTGAAATTACAAGCCATTAAAATGTGGGGGATTCATGTCCAGAAGTCAGCCTTTTCCTTGTCTGAAAAATGTTTATGTCATGCAAATGTCATGCAATTCAAAGTTAGAAGTTTTCTTCCTCTAAGAATGTAAATGAATTAACACCAATCAAGTCAATTGGTGAGATTTATCAACATAGTCCTCAAGTATATGTGGCAGACTGTGTGTCATGGATAGATTTACTGGATCTGGCTGAGATGGAGTCCATTTTCTCACAGCAGCCCTTACAGTGCTGTGCTCAGTATCGGTAGGAAAGGTGTGGGTAAAACCCCAGTGCCTTGGCTACTGCTGAGCAGCGCTGGCACAGAATCAGTGCTGCTTCCCCTGCATTCTTCACCCTACCAGTAGGATGGAGGTGGGAATTCCTGGGAGGAGACACAACTAGTGCAATTGACCCATAGTGACAAAAGGGATATTCCATAGAATATGACATCAGGTCAGATAAAAAAGCTAAGAAAAGGAGGAGGAAGAGGGGTGCATTTCTAATTACAATATTTGCCTTTCTGAGCAACCATTATAAATGTTGAAGCTCTGCTTCCTAGGAAGGCATTACTTGTAAATAATAGAATATTTTTTTTTTTTCACTTTGCTTGCACACATAATCTTTTCTTTTCTCCTTAGAAAACTTCTTTATCTTAACCAATAAGTTGTTTTCCATCTTCCTTTCTCCTCTGTCCAACTCAGAAGGGGGAGTGATAGAGTGGCTTGGTGAACATCTGGCCTTCAGACAAGGTCAGTCCTTTACAATAATCTCTCTTCTACTGCTCAGCATAATCAATCTGTAAATATATACACAGAGAGTTGTCTCCTGATAAAGGTATGAATTAGGAGATCTTAATTCCTGTCTCTATAGTAATTTATCAAACTAAATTTATCAAATGAAATTTTGAATTTGGTTCAAACTACAGAAGTTTTATCACAAATTGCTTCACAGACATATGCTTCAAATCCTTCCCATTTTCAGTCACAGAATACTATAATCCTTAGCATTTTCTCACAAAATACAACTTGATATTTAATCTATGTGCTTCATTCTCTCCAGTGCAATTAATTCTTTCCTAGTGTCTGCCCCAAATAACCCAGAAAAGAGGCTTAACATCTGTTGTGATGCAATTTATGCTTCAACCTTGGTCTTAATACCTACTTCTTTCTCTCTTTTTCCCCCCAAACTCTATTCAAGCTGTGTCCATAAACCAAAAACTGATTAAGACTCTTTGCTTAAGACTCATTACTTAAATCTCAGTTTTGTAGTCCTTTAATTAAATGCTAGGCAGTTGTGGCTGTTAAATGCACATATTTCTTTGGAGGATTACACATTTTACTGATGACTACAAGATGACTGTTTAGCAATGTATTAATAACTAATTATGAGCACACATATTTGTGTTAAATTGATATTTGAAAACATCAATTCAATGATTCAATATCAAACAAACCAAAACATCAACATTTTTCTATACTTAAAATTTTCTTTGAATTTAATGCAAAATTTTTGTTAAAGGTGCAGAATATTCTGAATACATATGTTGTTTAAAATGCATTTAAATTAGTTGAAAGAAGATTTTTCCTTGAAAAAATTATTATAATTTCAACTGTCTATAACCTGTTTCTATAGTTATATATTATTACTTTTACTCTCTTTACGCACTAGCTATAAATGGGACTTTCCCTCATGGCACTATTATGGCAAAAAGTTCTTTTCTCATGACAGTGCTTCAATGTTTAGAAAAAAACACAGCAGAACTCTTTAACTATCTAATAAAATGAAACATTTAACTACACAGAGTATAAATTTGAGCCTTTTTCTTTGATTAGGAACACATTAAGCGACCGTGGCCCAAATGACTTACCTAGCTGCTCATTTTGAAATGGGAAAATGCTGACTTTGGCTGGCACGGAGCTCACTTTTGTTTAACAGTCTGCAGGAGACTGGAGGAGAGGCTGACTGGCTCAAAACAATCAGTTTGGAGGTGGTGGGGAACACGGTAAGCTCAGCCATAGGTGGGCTGCTCTGCTTCCCCTGGCACCCCTGAGTCTTCTTGTGCTGCACTGAGGTGAGTGAGCATTGGAAAAGTCAGCAATGATCACCGTAGTAATGGGGGTGGTTGGCTGCAAGGGCCAGCTGGGAACATTCTGACTCTGTATGAAATGCAGGCACAAGACTTTAGTGCTGATATCAGCATAAGTTTGTGCTATGAGGTGCTCTCCACTACCCTGGATTTAAAAGGTGCTGGGACTGCACAATGTGGTGGCTACCTTTCTAACTCCTTCTTCTTTCTCTTTCGCTTCTTCTTTCCCTTCTTCTTTCTTTCTCTTTCCTCATTCTCTATCTCTTCACTTTTTCTTCCCAAAATACACAATAAGCTGGACCAAGAAAAATTACAATTGATAGCTGTTTAAATCCCTTGTTGTGTCTGAACAAGTTAAAGCTTGCTACATTAAACTTTGCCAAGTGACTTATTCCATTGGAATATTCTAAAGTTTGTGAGTAAAAGTGTGGGTTTTTTTTTAACCTCCTGACAATTTTGTTGTTTCTCCTATATACGGCCCAGGGTAGATACAAGTACCTTCCCCTGAACTCACCAAGCAGAGTGGTGTATTACACAGCCCATATAGTGCTGTGATTTATATTTAGGACCAAAACTGTTTTGACAACAGTTATAACATAACAATATGTATGTTATAATATAACATAACAATAACATTGATAACAATGTTTCGTCTTTTAGAGAGCAGTGTTTATGTAGCATCAAGATCTTCTCTGTTTCCTACTCTGGCCAGTAGCCAGGGGTTGCACAAGAGTTGGAAAGAGACAACTGGGAGAGCTGACCCAACATGACCAAAGTGATAGTGGATGCAATGAAACCCCATGCTCAGCAGTAAATCTGTGGGAATTTTTCCAAAGTAGCCATTGCTCATATACTGACTCGGCATTGATCACCTTCTTGATTCTTCTTGACTCACTTGATGAAATGTTTACTTCTTTTTTTTTCCTTCAGCTGTTAAATTCTCTTGACCCTTGAATTTTCCCACTTCTGCCATTCTGATTCTCCTCCTGATCCTAATGGGAGAACAGTGAGCATGCAACTGGATAGATATTTATTTACCAATCACAGAGAACAAAAGATTGGTCATTAAATAGCTGTGCAATTTTTTATTTAAAATAATCCATAGAAATTGACTTGGTTTAATTAAATTACATAGCTGAGTAACCAAGGGTGGCAAAAAATGATTAATTAGCAATATAATAAGATTTGGCTCTACTACATACAGAATATTGCAGGCAAGCTTTGGATAAACCACATCTCTTTGGTAAGGGAAACCTTTCCATGAAAAAAACTTTGTTAGTGTTCAGATCAGATTTTGCTATCTTTACTGATGTTGCTCAAAGTAAATTTTCTTTCACTGGACCAACTATTAGGACACTGATAAGTAACTGTGCATCACAATGTTTGTTAAACTTGACTGACTTATTTTGTAAACTGTTGGAAACAAGTAATTTTTTGTAGTGTCATACTCACCATAGCTAGCAAGAGGAGATACACAAACCCTTACTAAATTTATTCATTTTCAGTTCCTGGTTAGTTAGTTCTAATGACTGTCTGTCTAATGACAGACAGTCATTAGAACCAAGTCTTAAGGTCTTTAGGCTAAAGTTAAAGAAAGTCATAAAGAAACAACTTGCAATGTATTTTTTTCTTTTGTATTATTTAAGGTTTTTAAATTTCATTTTTATAGATTTTTTTTTTTTAAAGATAGATAACTTTTTGTTATATTAAGCCAAATTCCACTGAGATTAAAAATCACTTTTAACACTGACAAAGGCATCTAGATGGTATGGTTTGATAAAAAATTGCTTTTACAATTTGTTTTTATTGTTATTTGTTGATGAATCTTGAAGCCTGACAGCATTATGCTTGTTTTATAGCTTCTATCTTTTTGCTAGACAGATTTGCTTGATAATGTTCAAAGATGGTCAATTTTGGATGATGCAGGGATCTGAGATAGAACTACATTGAAATAAAAGTAAATATAGAACCAAACCAATCTTTCATTTTAAGAAAAACAAGGCAATGAATAAAGGACCTCAAATAGCCACTTTTTTTTTTTTTTCATTTTTATGCATTTGTGTGGAATATTTTTCAGAAGATGGGAGTTTTTTTAGATTTTGGTCTGCATATATATGTTGTATTTATACAAGAGTGTGGAGTTTGAGATGCTAGCATGTGACTGATATATTTCTACAAACACCAGCTCCTGAGGCAGGAAATAGCCAACACACCTCATTGCAGGTAAACACAGATGAATTAATCAAAGTATTTATTTTACATAAAAATAAATGTCACCTATCAAGTATGTTTATGACGTGAACAAATCTGACATGAACAAACCTGCTGCCTGTGGTAAGGTTCATAATAGAAATGTTTGTCTTTGGAACAACATGCCTTCCACTCCAGTGCTTTAGAGGCAAAAGAGAAAGTATAGTTTGGATGGTCTACTTCAGATAAATATGAGAGTTAGACTGCAACGAGGTCTGTACTCAGTCTGTACTCCAGGCTTCCATCCACCAGGACACCCAGGTCCCTTTCTGCAGGGCTGTTCTCCAGCCTCTCATCCTACATCCACGGTTGCCCCATCCAAAGTTGCCCCTACATGCAGGGTTGCCCCATCTTTGCTGCTATCTCCTCCGAGTATGATTGATTATCCAGTAAAGAACAAAATTTCAGTGGAGAGTTCACCAGTCCTGTTTCCAGATGTTAGAATATATTTTTTTCTTTTTTTGGAATTATGATGTTGATATAAGTGTGAGGCTGGTGTTTCATAAACTTCTCTGATTGTTAAAAAACACTTAATAATAGCATTAAGTTCAGGAGTCTGGATGGCTCTCACATATTCGACCTGGCTGACTTCCAGGTATAATGCTCTCCTAACATTCCTCTCTGCTTTCCCCAAATCTTTAATAACTTAAGGTATTGATGATTCAATTTAGGATTGTAATGAAAGAAACAAGATTTTAAAATAGCTACAAGGAAAACTCAATTGCTTGAAAACTTGAAAACCGATATTGAATGTAAAAGAGATTAGTACCATTTTTAAACAATTTAAAGACTTGTTTAACAAAGCATTTCTGTAGGAAAAAAATATGAGTATTTTGGTTTCTTTTAAAATTGGATTATAATTATATTATAAACAAGTCATGTCCACATTTCTGAAAATACATTACATGGCATTGTGTAATGTTGCAAAGGGAATAGGTTCACATCTTTCAAGGTATTCAAAACATAGGAGTACAATGACAGGTTGTCTTAACTTCTTTACTTGTAACTGTGTGGGAGAAATTGAGTATTCAGTGTTTTAATTTTCCCACTGAATGAGATTTCTGTGTCACTTATAATGGTCACAAAGCCTGATTTAAAACCACAGTTTGTGTCTGTTGTAGGTGTTGGTTTTGGACAAATTCCACCTTTGCTTATTCACTTTAAAATGCAACTTTTAAACTTATAGAAATATTCATAATTGCTTTGCATGAAGAATTTTTCTGGAGTATGTTTAAGCTTATAGATGTTACTTGTAGTATATAGAAGAACTGAAGCAGAGTAAAACCTTGTAACATATTTGCTCTCCCTGCTTCAAAGTTTAATGCTGTTTTCGGTAGTCCACCACTTTATAGAATGTGCTTCAGAAAAAAAATAAGCCAATCAAATAAGCCAACAAATAAGCCAGTCATAAAACAGATAAATATTGGTATCTTCAAAGTTTCTTCTTCTATTTTTCCATGTAAACAGACCTTTCCAATTAGTTGAAATACCTGCTTATTATTATTGCTTCAACTACATTAGGGTAAGCTATTCCATAGATTAACTGGATAGAAAAATTGTAAGTCTTCTAGAATTTCCTTTGTCACAAGAATAGCTGAAATAAAAAAAAAAAAAAAAAATATATATATATATTTGCAGTAGCAGCATGGTTGAATTGAAAGTTTTTGCAGAGAGATAAAAACAGAGCAAAATTAACTCATAAATATTTGATCTATGCCCTAGGTTAAGAAGGAAGTGAGTTTTTTGGGAGGTTGTGGTCAAACCAATCAGTGCTTGGATTTGGATATTGGCACCTGGTTGGGCCACTGAAGGTATGGACCGCCTCTGAGAACACAGGGGGTTAAAAGCAAGAACTCCCAGGAGAACTCTCTCTTGGTTCCGGTCGGGTGAAGGAGCTCAGAGCTCCCCTGCCCAGCCAGGGCTGGCTGGAGGAGGGAAGCCACGGGGCTGGGTGAGGTAGGCCGGAGACTCAGCAGAGGAGGGGAGTGAAGGCCTTGCAAAATGGAAGGGTGGAGGAGCCCTGAGAAGCATCAGGCCCCCCACCTGCCACACACACAACCTGGGAGATAGAGAGAGAGAGCCAGTGCCTGTGATTCCTTGAACCTTGAAAGTCAATATCATGGACTGGCAGCACAGCCGGCCAGAAGCGGGGGATGCGTTGAGAGAAGGTGCCTGGCCACTGTGGGAGTTCTGGGCAGACAGGGGCAAAGATTTTAACCCCTTGGTAGAATAATGGAAACCTTACAAATACTGATCCTCCTGAATCAGAATGAGGAGAGAGAGATGAAGCGTGAAGAAATGAGCAGGTGTGATGAAAGTTGGTGCATGTGAGAGATATCCAAAGAAGTGGGAGGAGACGATGGATTAGCCTTAGGCTGGACTCTTATTTGTATGGCCATGGACAGACCCATGTTTTTTCCTTTGACACAGAGACTGCATTTAGGGGGAGGCAATGCCTTGAAGCCAGAGTACAGTGAAGCAGTGGCGAGAACAGAGACGGCTGAGGAGGGTGTGGGATGCCCTCTGTCTTCAGTGGAAAGGAAGATCTCTGTTCACGAAGCCCCTCTGCCCCATGGGGTGAAACTTGTGGGGACTGGTGTCCCGAAGTTGAGAGACTGCTGCTTTTGTTGGAACTGGGCGGGGCATCCTTAAAAGGGGAACCCTAAAGGCAGTCCTGGTCCATGTGCAGTGGTGAGAGCACTGGACATGGAGGGGAAGAAGTCACGAGGGCCGATGTTCTCCGGGCAATGCCACAAGTGACACGGAAACACGAGAGATTTCAATTGTGTTCCCGGGGGAAGCCTGTGGTGCAAGGGTGGACTCCTCTCTCCCCGATGGACTTGAGAGTTAATTTTTTGAGGGGTGATGATGGACTGAAAGTTCATTATCTGAGAGATGGTGATGGGGTGGAAATCTATGATGTTATTTCATGGTGTGGAGGAAAAGGGGGGAGGAGGAGGAATGTATTTGGAGGGTTTTCATTCTTAGTGATGCATCTGTTCCTTTTTAGATGCTGTACTTAATAAAGTTTGTTTCCTTTATTCCTGAGTTGGAGCCTACTTTGCTCTGTTCCTGATCACATCTCACAGAAGCCACTAGGGAAGTTGTATTTTCATGGGGGCACTGGCATTGTGCCAGCCTCATGACAATCTATCAAAGCAATACAATATTATCAGGATTGTTCTGTTGGTAAGCTTCATTTGTAAAGGCATTTTTTTAAAAAATAATTAAAGGGTTGAAATAATTTGTGATCTGGAAGTCTGTTCGGGTCTGACCCAAAATCCATTTAGATCAATTTTACTTTTTAGAGTGGGTTTTGAATCAGTCCTCTGGGTGGATACAGATAACAATATTGAGATACATGATGTATACTTCACAATAGGTTGGAAAAATTGAGAAATTGAAATTTTAGAAAAATCTGTTGCTCATATATAACACATGAATTAATTTGTGTACTTCATAATTTTTATTGTATTTCATATTAGGAGATATTCCTGTAATAGTTTTAAAAAGCTTTTGTATTTGTCCAGTGACTGAAGTATGATCTCAATGTGGAATATTATTTTGAAAGAGGCAGAAAAAACAGAAGTTTGTATAGAAACTTGGGTGTCTTTGTTTGGGTTTGTATAGAAAAATTAGTCCAAAGGGCAACATTGGTACCAAGCAGAATAAATTTTAGTCTCTCAGAGCCCATTCCATTAACAAATTAATAACTTTTCCCATAAACTCTAATTTGTACGTATATGAATCTTTAAAAGTTTCCATATTCATCCTGACATACCTATTTTCACAAAGTAGGTCACCATTTATGGAGAAAGTCACTAAGCAGACTTTATTTTCAGAAAAAGTTTACTATTTGAGTGCAGTGAAGTCTTTAAAAATGAATAAACCACAGAAACATATGCAATCTTTGGTCACCAGAGCTACCTTTATGTCCCCAGAAGCCCTCTGCAACAATTTCTATTGAATATAGTGACACTTCAGATTAATTGCCAGAATTTCCTCTGCTGAATTCAGCCAACAAGCCACTCATGACTCAAGCAGATGTTTCTGCATTTTAGGCAAATTGCAGCAGGTTTGTATTCCCATTGCTCCCTTACCCCTATCACCTGTGACAAAAGCTTTTACCAGAGACATCACAGGAATTTTACTCACAAGAAATAAGATGCTGGCTCACAAGCAGTGCTGCAGCGTAGCCTAAATTTCCATCAAATAGCACACAGGAATTGAATATTAAAAAAAAAAAAAAAAAAGAAAAATGTATTAGCTTAATCTGTATATCTATATTGATAATTATTGTATTTACAGGGCAAAGGGGGACGGCAGGTTCCTCGAGAGGGTCCCTAGGAAAAATGTATTTGAGCTCATTTCACTAATGATTTTCATAAAGCTAGTGAGGGTAAAAAGGAGGTGTCTGAAATAAATCGTTTTTCCATGTCCTGAAAAAGCTAAGTAGAGACATAGTGGACAGTCTCAGGTGTAAGATCAGCAGTAAGACAAAATATTATAAGGACCAAAGCAGTACAGCAAGTCTTCCCCTGGATTGTTTTATGGTCCTCAGGTATCCTGAGGAAGATTCCTGTGGGGAAAGGATCAGACAGCTTTCTTGTAGCTGCTGCAGCTCACAGTACCATAGCCCAGCTGGAGAGTCAGTGCTGCCAGGAGCAGGGCCCTGCGCCTGCAGCTGAGTCTGTGTGCCCAACCTCCGCCGTCCTTTCATCTCCCTTCTGAGCGTTCCTACTCTCCCAGCTCCCACACATGCTTCTGTGGTGTCCTTTTATCCGTCAGTTCCTCCTTTTCTTAGGGAGACAGAGAAAATATGACTGACAGTCTGCTTTTACTACATTCCAGTTGCTATTTCAATATAGTTAATCATCCGAATTAAATTGGATTAAAAAGAACTGTGGAGTTCTGTACAGTATAGGAATAGGCTTAGAAGAACTATATGGGAATAGCACATTTCTTCCTGAATATGTCACTTTTTCAGTGTCATTTCATTTCCAATTCAGCATTTTTTTTCTTCTTTCTTTGTTCCCATCGTGCATAAAAAAAAAATCCACCGTTTTTGCAGGATGTCTTGGAACAATCTTTTTTTGGGAAAAATTTGTCTATCGGCAGGGTGTGTGGGGGTTTTGTATAGTTCTAATTAATGTCCTTTCTTGTGGAATATGTGATGCTACTCTATGCTTTCGAATTTCCTCTTTTTTTTTTTGTTAATATTGAGACCATATCTTAGTCCCAACTCTTTCGTATGATTTCTTCTCCACTTTCAGACCCCATTTTAGAAAGCATAATTTTTCAAAATTCCTTGTCTAATACCTTCTTTCTGTATGACAGAAGACTTAAGGCTTTATCTTTTCAGCTGGGTGTCTACAGCTTCCCTGCTGCCTATGGATCAATGCCTTGTGGCCTCATGGTCATTGGAGTAAACACACACTTACTTCCTGTCCTTCTTGTCTGGAAAAACATAGATGTGATATGAAAGAGACTGGCACCTCCTACCCTTTCCTGGTTGGAGGACACATGACCAAGTGTTTTGTGGAAAGGCATAAACAAACTGCATCTCTGTAGTTTACAGTATATTCCAAAGCTCTATGAATGAAATCTCTTTATTTTTGCTACAAGCATGGTCAAGAAAGCCCTAGGTGTTTTGAGAAATAGTGGACTTCTAAAATTCAGCTTTCAAATTTTCAAAAGTCTCTTTCATTATAAATTGTGATATCATTTAAACTTGCAGTACGAAAATAATAACAATTAAAAAAGAAGTTAATGCAGAAATGTTAGTCAACAAATAGTTTGCTTTGAAGTTTAGAGAAATGGGGTTATCAAAGAAAATTTCATGGTGACTTAAATATTATTTATATTTGAACAATCTTTTCTTTTAGGCTGAGAGAAAAATCAGGGCTACTTAGGATCTTTCCAGAAACTGCAAACAAATAAAATCAGGCTAAGAAAAGCATCTGACACAGAATAAAAGAGGTTAAATATTAAATTATATTGTTTAGCACCTACTGAAAATAGGATCTTTTAATGGGAGCATCACAAAACTTTGGTTAAAGATAGTTGAACACTCATTTTAAAAGAATATTGTTTTCTTCTGTAAGCATTAAAAGCAGAAGTATTGCACACAATAAAATATATAAGAAGAAAAAAATACCTATTGTTTCTTCAGTCCAGCTAATTCCATTTAAACATTCCTTCATGCAGTCTTTGAGACCTCTGGTACTGCCATGGGTGATGACAATACCTTTGTACCCAGCATACCTAAAATATGATTTTTTCTTTTGCAAACTTTTTTATCAAGTCAATTTTTTCTTTTTTTTTTTATTTTTCCAAGATCCTAAGAGACATGTGTGGTATGGGAAAAATAATATATGCATATTAGTTTCTGCTTCCATCCTATTATTTCTAGCTGGAACATATGTATATATATATATATATATATATATATATATATATAATTTTATTTTGAAAAAAATAATTTTAAAGCTTCGTATTTCAAAGTAATTTTCTTGTGTCTAGGAAAAATAGCTGTAGTGCATCTCCTGGGGAATGGATGCAATCTGCACGTTATTTCACTTTTGCAAGTCTGAATAGATGTATATACATATTTACATATATATATACACACACATATATATATGCTATATCTCCATATTGTTATATACAAGGGCAATTAATAATGAATTTCTGAGATTTACAGGAAAAAATATCATTATTACACTGCATTTTTAGACACCTAGGTTTCTTTATAAAGGTGTTTTTAAAAGTATAATTTTGTTCTTTTTGCTAAATTTAAAATTTTTCCAACATGTTAGCAGCAGCAAGGCTGTTTACACACCACAGCTCTCACTAGGGGCTTTCAGTCACAGGCAAAACCTTCTTACTTTCTTATTAAATTCCATGCTACTGCCCTGTCTGAATCATGTCACCCCCTAGATATAGCCAAAATGTCAGCAATTGTGATGAAGAGAAGGAAAAGGAACTCACTTGCCATACAAAGCCTTACGCTGTGGTGCTTTATAAAGCTGATGCTGTCAGTCAAAGCCCATCAGTATTTCTTGTGCCAAACACAGGACTTGCTATTGATTTAATTAACTGGAGATGAGATAAAGTTCAGTTTATGCAGCACAATAATTTGCAGAATGTCCACAAGGTTTCACAGAATATGTTGCAGGAAAGGAAGAACACAGAAGTGAATGGATGCAGCCCAGCCCTAGAACCAGTCACTAACAGAGAAGACTGTGTATGTATCAAGTATCTGGGCAAATGTTCTGTGCTACTAATATTTGAGAGACAATGATTGTAAAACATATGCAAGGGAGTCAGTTCTGCTTTCACTTTCCATTGTCAGGTGCCAACAGAGATTGAGAAACTAATGAGATCAGCATTATTTGTGTGATTATCAGAAAAATAATACTTTTAAATATAATTGCCTTTAAAAGAATATGATGCACATTAAAAAAAAAAATACAATATTACCAGTGACACATGATTCATTTGTTAGGCTGTATAGGTAACTTACTTTTAAAATCTGAGTTTTCATTTGTGCCTTTTCAGATTTTTATTACTTTTGATCCACTCTAGGAAAATTAGTGCATATGACATGATTTAAACTTTTTAACTACAACCAATTAACAAATTATTTCTTCCACCTTTGCCTTGCACAAGTAACTTCATTTTTGTATATGTGTATCTATAGAAGCAGTTATATGTCTGCAAGGTATACATGTTACTAAAATAGCAAGACTATTGCACCAAATTCACTTCTTTTAACTAATATTTTGTCTCTAGAATCTCTTCTGGCTTTTCAGCTGTATTGAAATCAGCATCCATTAAATCTTGAAATATGTGGCTTTTGTGGACTGATACAGTAATCAGAAATATTTTTGTGAGCTTAATTCTCTCATTTTTCATAGAAGCTGCTTTAAAAAGACTTAGTGAATTAGTCTTAGATATCAGTGCTTCTAAGTTCTGGTTGGTAGGGAAAAAGCAGCTGACTTTTCCTTCTAGGACGCTGGTTGCAGACTATTTCTTTGCCCACTCCATTGTTGGCAGCACAGTATGTCTACCCCCATGCAACCACAAAGCCAACCTGTTCTCATCTCTGTACCTGACACCATTACCCCCATCTTCTGTGATGGTCATCAGGGAGTCCTTGTTTCCCATGTACAGTTGCAGGGAATTCAGTGGATGAGACAAAGGTCAAAAGAAGTTTTGCATAAATGTACACACAGACATGGACATACACAGTGTTATAAATATAGATGCTATTCACACACACACTCTCACAAGTATTTCTGCATGTATTTCTATGCCTTTATATAGTCATATGTATATTTACCTATATATATAAATGAAAGTCTGGTTCAGTTGTAAGAAATCAAAACAATATACTAAGCAATGTAACAATTAGTTGAAACAGGTTGTTTTGAAAATAGGTCAACTGGAGAAAAAATTTGCAAGTATCCTTCAAGATCCCAGTATTTCTTTGTTTTTCTCAAAAATTTTAAAAGTCATTTATCTTAAAATAGCTAGCTGAAAAAAATCTCAGTGTTTAATTCAGTAGTGTTGGTAAATAACAGTGCATTTTGTTTCTCATGAGGCAACTGATTACATAATTGTTCAGATGTTAACAGAATTTTATTCATGTATAATAAAATTTATACTGCGGTTATGCACAGTTTTGCTTTACATTGATTTAATGTGTTTCTAAAAATCATAAATGACATGAAAGACTCTTCAAAGATTATGTGTATGTGTCTGAGACTTTGCTAAAATACCCCAAATTCAGATGGTTTTAGTAACTGGAAAACATGCATGGAACAGCATAGGAAACAATATTTTGTGATAAGGAAAAGAGGGAGATAATGTGATGATAAATAATAAGAAGATGGTGACAGCTTGTGGGAGATGTTATGTGCAACCCCCTTCTGATGGTTATAGAGTTGATACAGAAAAGTGGCATGTTCCCTATACAGTCTGCCAATTTATTTTTCATTCCATTAAATAGTACAGAACAAACCCAAGAAAATTTCCCAGATTAAGCAATCAAGTAAACTCCTTGACATAGAGTGAAGCCTGAATACAGGTAAAAACTTTCAGAAGAATGTTGAAACTCACGGTGGAGGAAAATGAGATCTATACATGAGTGAAGCAGCAAAGTTAAGATGACCCTTAAAAACAATAGGAGTAAAACACTGCATAGCTTAACAGTGATCAACTACATTGACCTTGATTATGACTCCTGACCATAGAAAGATGGTCCAGGTGCACCCTTTAGATATGGATGTGATGCAAGAGTGGAAAGAGCACAGACTCTTTTTCTTACAATCTTTCCTGAAGCATCTGCAACTGGTCTCATCTGAACAGAGGATACTGCTTTAAAAGAACATTTACTCTTCCTTATGAGGGCATTATTTTAAATTTTTTTTCTCAGGCCTACATTTTAAAGTGCTATCTCTTTGAAAAAGTAATTTTCCTCAATACATACAGCCTAGAAAAAGGCTATTCCCTGGTAACACAAATATTTTGGAAAACAAAGCTAAGCAAGATTTTACTTTCATCATTTGCCTGTAGACTATAACAACAGCAGCCTAAAAACTTTTTTTTTTCATTTAAATCTAGTTATTTTTCCAGTGTGTTAATTTATAGTTTGCCTCTAAACTACTCTTTGCTCTTGCTTTCTGTAGTTCATTGTTAAGGATATGTTTGGCTTCAAAACAATACATCTGTATAAATTTTTCATGATCTCCATGTTTGAGACCACTTATACAGGGTGACCAGTGTAAAAACAATTTGAATTGCTTTAATTAGCAATATTCCTTAGTTTTTTACAGGCTCTGGCTCTACTGCCTGTTGCTTTTACTTTCAGTGGCAGCAAAGAGATATTACTAAACGTCAAATTTATTGGACCAACTTGCATTCAGTATAAAGTTTCTGCACTTTTAGCAGACCAATACTTAAAACATATTAATTTATTTTAAATTTCTTAACAAAGTTTTCTTTTTGGATCAGTTTTCATCTTCTTTGGTCTATATCCATTATCAAGTGAAACCTGTCACAAGAGCCTCTTTGTGGAATGTCAGGATTCTTCCAATATTCAGTAAAAATAGAGTAAAATAAAATAAATATAAACCTCCCCTTCCTTATTTAATTTTTACAGATTTCTGACAATACTTTTTTGATTATGCTTTTTTTACAGCATATTTTGATGTGGCAGAGACCCAAAACTGTTTACAATCTTCTGGTTTTTGCTTGCTTACACTTTTAATGTATTTATAAATAAGAGAATCTTGTGCTAAGAGAGACAAAAAGATTAATACAACAAATATTGAAATTATAAATGGCTCAAACCAAATTAATATCAGTTCTGAGGAAATTTTCTCATTAGAAAATTTGTTGAACAACAAATGATGGGGAGTATAAAGCATATTACATATCTAGAGTAGAAAGGGGGAGAGAAAACTTGTTAAAGACAAAATGAGAATGGAAGAGCACATAAGTCAGAAAAGGTCAAAGCATTACCAAAATGGAATACACGTGGGAGAGGTGCAGATATGTAAAAGGATGCCAAGGTATCAATGCACAAACAGGTGCAAAGACATCTAATACATTATTCAAAACACAGTATTTGAAGAGGTGAGATCTGTGGTGTGCATATGAACAGCGATGAAGAAGGAGAAGAGAATCAAATGAAAAACATCCAGTTGAGAACCAAAAAAAAAAAAAGAAAGAGAGAGAAAATATAGAATCATAAATAAAATAAAATAACATCATAAGAGTAATACAGAAAACACGGAGATTACAAAGAATAGAGTTGCCATTAATAGTGTGCACTAAATTCTATTCTCAATAAGAATCTTGTTACACTCTTACTAGGTAAAATGAACTTTCTGTTACTTTATTTTCCCCTATTAACTTTTCTTGTTTTGCTTTTGCTCCCAACATCTTAAGATATTGCATGATTGCATTAATTGTTATTCATTGTAGATCAAATTTAACCTTATTTTAGTTCTTCATTCATCCTAAGTAAGCACAATAAAGTTGTAGCAATATTTTAAAAGTTCTTGGTTAATTTTTCTATCAAGTAAAATATACACTGTTCATGCAATAATTTATTATAGTCTCTGTTATTAATGCATTTTTGAGGTGCACCATATTAATGAAATGTTATCACTAGAGAACTAAGAATTATCCTATGAACACTGCAAACCTTAAAGCTTAGAATCTCTTTAATAATAAAAATTATGTAGTAGTAGTATGTATTACCTGGTAGTATGTTATCTCTCCACTTAATACAATTATACCGTATATTAGTACCTTTCCTACACTCTGCAGTGATGATCCCTTCTTCTCCACACAGGTGCAGCAGAAAGGGAAAAGATTCACAGAAGGGAGTGAAGGATGATCAGATGTATGGAATGGCTTCCTTAAACACAACTTCAAAGTTACATCTCGTCACTCTGGAAAATGGGCAACTGAAGAAGATGGATAACTACAAAATCATCAGTGGCATGAAAATGTGATGAGGAATCAGCTCTCTACTCCTTATTTCTGTAGTGGAACAAGGTTGAACTATCAGTTGAAGCCAGTGTTTGACTGTTTGGTTGGATATTTTTTGTTTGTTTGAGTTGGGTTGGGTTGTTTGTTTTCCCAAAATGACTTGTTTCTTCTGATTACATCAGAAAAAGGAAAAACTAAGGGAAAAAGAAAGGGGAAAAGTAAGGGAAACTGTGGCTGTTAAAGCTGAAATTGATACAAGTGAAGGTCAAATATTTTCAGAAAAGGGAAGTCCTCTGAAGGTTATAGATTGCATAAGCCATCTCATTCTCATGCAGCATAAATCTCAGTACAAGCTGTTGAAAACTAAGGAAATAGTCAATGGAAATACCAGGTTTGTTGATATTTTCCATATTATTTTGTTTTGGGCTGCTTCTGGGAGAAAAATAATACTGGTTTAGCTGAAATTTTAAAATTGCTGGTGTAATGCCTTTTATGTCCTTATCATTGCTGAGCTTTGTATACATAGGTGATGTGTACAACACCAATCCTAGAAAGTCTGTCTCTAGCCTTATCACTTGAGCAGTAACTCAGTGTTTCCCTATCCTTCTGCAGTTAGCAACACAACTGGATCACTCCAGCTTCCTCAGGCTAATTTCTGCTGCAACTCATATTTTCTTTCCTTCTGCCATTGTCTTCTAGCAGCTTACACTACAGCAGCATTAATGTTTTATATGCCTATGTAATACAACATGTCTGTCTGCCAAAGGACACAATTCTGACAAAGAAAATCCTTCAAATTATTAAATAGATAAGTGATTAATGCCTGATTTAATTTTTAGATAAATTATTTACACCCTGAATCAGGCTATTAAATATGAAATGACCAGCATTCTAATATATCTGAAGAATTTGTATTTTGATGTGTTAATCTGAAACATGTCTTTCCATATAAGAGCTCTGCATAGACAAAGTGTATATTATGAAAGAAAAAGCCTCACAGAAAATACATGAACCTGCTCACTGTTTCTCATATGGTCAGATGTAGTGGTGTGTTAGCTTCATTCTTTTAGTACAGAAGCTGAGTCTACAACAAGACAGGACAAAAGTCCCTCAGACTGACAGCCTGTGTTTTAGCTCATGATAAAACATGCAGAAAGGAAAATATCACCTAAAAAAGCTTACATTATACTTGGTTCTATGTTATTGACTGGGTGTTTCAGGAGACAAAATTATATATATATATATATATGTGTGTGTGTGTGTGTGTACATTAACCTGTTATGGCTTAACCCCCAACAATAACTAAGCACCACACAGAAGGATGCTTCTAGAAGGATGGAGTATAAATAATTTGAAGGGTTAGAGTGAGAAAAATCATGAGTTGAGATAAGAACAGTTTAAAAATTCTATAATAGTAGTAATAGCAGCAATAGTTATATGACTACTGGTACTGCTACTACTAATTTGTAGTGAAAAGAAAAAAAAAAAAACCAAAGAGAAATAAAATCCAAGAAAGAGAAGTCATGCAAATGAAAAAAATTGCTTACCACAAACTGACTGATGCCCAGGCACCTAACTTTCCTTGTCTGCAGTGTGAATATTTACAACTGAGCCAGTCACACTAATCTGTGTGACTGATCAAAGTAGAGAATGGGTACTTCTTGGGTACAGTTCTTAGCATCCTGAAGTAATCTAAACCAATCCAGTTGAACTGTGCACTTAAAGGTATACTTCTGTTGTGACTGTGCATGGAAGAAATGTATTGTGATTGGCTCAGACATAGGCATCCATACTACAAATAGTTAAGTTAGGTCATATCCGTACAACGCTTATGAAATGGATCAGAGGTAAAGATCCTGTGTGGCCACTAATTCAAAGTGAGAATAAGAAGAATTGGTCAATTCTGATTTCTTTTGGGTGCCTGACCATCGCTTATGTGCTGGAAGACAAGTTGTAGGACTCTGAGAGGTTTTGGAAATTCAGTCTTTCCAGTAAATAAATGTCATTTTTAAACAGTCCTGTTTTCATTATTTTTCTTATCTGATGTAAATAATTTACAGTAATATATATGAGAACAGCAGGTTTGAGTAGGTTGGTGTGAGATTTGGGTCTAGAAAGAGGACTGTATTTTCTAATGAGGGGCAGTTGAGAGATACCGTATGCTCTTAACTTTCAAATTAGTAGAGCCATCTGTTAAACAAGTTGTTTGGGGTTCAAGTTTTTGATTTTTTTTTGGTGGGTTTTTTTTTTTTTAATTTTACTTTGATTCTTTTCCTTTATAATTAAACTTTATTATTAAGCAATGGTACTACTTCTAAGTTCTTTGCCTCGAGTTTACAAAGTTTTTAAGTTGAGATTCATCAGGTTCTGACAAAATTATAGGTCTTGAAAAATGTGAAGACCATAAACTGATCTCCCTAAGAGTTTGGTTCATTGTTGGACTAGAGATTGTCTATGATCTTTCACATCCTAGAAAATGTGAAAACCTTCAGATCCCACCTTAGCTAGAAGATATGATATTCATATATTTATATTTGAAGCCAATTAAAAACCCCATACACATTTGCTTTCATGGCAAAGAGTATCAGGTCTCAGAGAAGGATAAAGAGCATGAATGGAGGAAATTTGTATTTCCAAAACTCATGTCTCTGTCTGAAAATTTAATTATTTTTTCCTATACAAAATAAGCTTATGTTAATATTAAAAATAAATAAAAAGAAAACAAACAAGCAACAACAAGAAAAATAAACACCATCCCACAACAAAAATCTAATTCAACACACATATAGTAAATTATATTTATTTCATAAATTGAATTGAGTTATTCCAGAATTTTATGCATTTCCCTTTTGGCAAAACTTAAGTAGTTTGGGTTATTTCAGGTCTGTGCAACTGTTCAGAACTTTTTATCCACCAATGGAACCATAGCTTGTGTTGAACATGTTAAAAATTTCAACTTTTCCATCTGGTCATATTTTATTACATGTAAATTGGTTATAAAGACTTTGTTATAGCTATTTTATGTATCTTCACACCCCTCTTCTGCATTTATCTTTTTCTAGTGCAAAATATCTATAAACACTTTCATTTTTATTTCTTTTTTTTTTTTTCTTTTAATCTTTCTCCTCTCATTCAGGAATGTTAGACTTCATTTGCATGTTATAGCTGAACTGTTGGAATTATCCTCCTGACCTAGCTTATCCTCTGTCCTTCTCTATTTGGTTCTGTCACAGCTAGGCTGTCTTTCTGTCAAAAAATATAGAGTTCTTTACACCCTTTCCAGAATATATACAATTCAGTAAACTAACAGAAAAATATTTGCTGTTTGATTTTTTTTCTCCATTGACTGTGTAGTTTTTTCCAAAGTTTGAATGAGTTGACTCAGTTCTGTGATAACACAAATGAAAATCAGAACTGACTTGAGGGAAATACTAAGAGTTTACAGGGAGGCAAGGAGAAGTAAACAGAAAACATTTTAGAAAACAGAACGTTTCAAAGATAGATTCAAAAGGCCCAAATGATATTTCATCCTTCAGCTGTCCCCACCACAGCAAGTCTTTTTTTTACCTCATGTTCAGTTCAAAAGGAAAGACTTTAACTGCATTTGCTTAATAGAAATCAATGGCTAATCAGTAGGAATGATAAGCAAAAATGGAAGAGTTTGTGTACATTGCCACTGACTGCTAATTGTGAAGTACACATGGTGAGGTGCAGATTTACAAATCCTATACCAATTTTCAATTGTTGAAGTGTTCTCACTGTCCTCTCTAGTTGGTGTATGACTACAATAAACTGGATTCCTATTTCAACCTTACTCTGTGCCTGCTAAAATCCTGGGAGATATGTCAGGGCATGTGAATGACAGTGACATGATTACAGCAACAGCTCCCTGCGAACTGCTGCAGTGGGAGTCCCTCCAATGGGCAGACAATCTTCCCACGACTGCTGTGGTGTGGGTCACTCTTCCACAGGGAGCAGTCCTCCAAGGACAGGATGCTCCATCATGGGAGCAGGGCCCCTCTCTCCACAGGTCTCCCACAGGATTGCAACTTCCTCCCAGGCATCCACTTGCTCCAGTGTGGGCTCCCCCATGGGCTGTGGGTGTATCTTTGCATCCCCTATGGACCCCATGGGCTACAAGGGCACAGCTGCTTCACCATGGTCTTCACCACGGTCTGCAGAGGAGTCTCAGCTCTGATGCCTGGAGCACCTCCTCCTCCTCCTTCTCCACTCACGCTGATGTCTGCATGATTGCTCCTGTCACTTGCTCTCACTCCTCTGTTCTCTGTGTGGAAAATTATAATTTCACAACAACCTTTGTTTTGATTTCATCTTCATAACCATAAATGGATATTTTATCACAGAGGCGTTAACAGCCTCTCTCATTGGCCCAGCCTTGGCCAGCAGCAGTCCATCTTCAGAGCCTTCAGAGATCATCTCTGCAGGACATAGAAACTTCCAGCAGCTTCTCACAGAAGCCACCCCTATGGCCCAAAAGCAAAAATCAGGCCAAGCAAAACCAATATAGAGATGGCAACTTCCACTAAAATTAATGGTTTAAGACATTAATGATTTTAAACATTCCTTAATGTGCCAATATAAAATATATAAAAATTCAAGGATTGCTATTCAGGGTTGCATTTTGCTCTTCATCTGGATATCAGTAATTTTTCTTTGAGTTTCTGTCTTTACAATATCCAGAGAAAGAAGGATGCCATTTTCCCCCTCACCTTATAAAATTTTTGTTCCTACTGTGATATTTTAAGAACTTACTCAAAAGTTTTCTGTCTTTGTTATTTAATCTTACAATTAGGGATTCAAGAATATTTACTTGAATAATAAAAATGTGGGGATAATAAAAAATTTTCCTGTATTACTCTGCTGTCACTTAAATTAAAAGTTAAGATTGATTTTCATTTTCCTCAAAAGAAGAAAAAATAAATTTGTTTCTAGGTTGAAGATTCTGGGAGATTTATGGAGTTTTATCTGGCTATTTGCCACAGAGGTTAATTACTCTTGAGATAAGCCCTAAGGATTATGAAATTTCAAAGCTCTGAAAAAGCGCCATTCTTTGTTACATAATGAATAAGTTCCCAAACCACTCAGATATCCTTGTTAGGAGGAGCATAGGGAAAAGAAATAAGCTGGGACAGCTGCAACCTTGTGGAGTTTGTTTTGGGTTTTTTTGGGGTGTTGTTGTTGTTTGTTGTTGCTGTTTTGGGGGAGGTTGGTTTTGTTTTGTTTTATGGTTTGGCTTTTTTTTTTTTTTAATTAAGCTTCTTTTCTCCTAGTGATGTTTCAAAAGAAACTCCCCTATTACATTTGTAATCTTTATCCCCTTCCCTTCAGGAATATGAAGAGGTAAGGTGGTGCCTCTTCTCTTGGTTATGAAACCTTTCCTTTTTGCTTTAGTTAAATTCTGTCTTTGCTTTGTAGCTATATTTAGTGCCAGTATTTTCTGAGACATCAGCAAAAAATATTCAAAATATCAATGAGAAGAAATGATAATATAAACAGAAGATACTTTGTTTTCTGCATTAGGTCAGATAATTTAAAAAGGAGTGTTTAAAAATGAAGTTCTGATTATTCTTACAATATACATATTGGAAACATAAAAAGGGATCCTTCTCTTTGATCTGTATTAGGAAAAATGAGTAAAGGTTTATCAGCTTCAATGTTTTTTATTTTCACTGTGGAGAATTTGACGTAGCTGTACCTTTGGTTCAGCTGAATAGCATGTCTTCAAATGCCCAGAATCAACCATGGAGGATGCTATGTACTTAAATTTAATAAGCAAAAAGACAAAAGAGATTTAAGATTCCTCAATGTCTCCACAGGGAAGATGTGTTAGCTTTTTAATTATTGCAGAAGAAACAAGTTTTTAAGATATATTTTTCAGATCCCTACAGTATCCTTAAGCTCTGGAGTTTTTTAGTTGCTATAAAACTGGAATAAAGTAATACAATGCCAAAAGCATTGGAAATGTGATTAAAATAAAGTAAAACATACACTGAAGAAATATTATGAACCATATTAAACTGACAGACCTGCAAGAAATCTGGTGCTTATTTACAGCAACTAATTATCTTCTTGTGAAAAAAAAAAATTGAAACCGGTTCATTATTCGCTAAAGAAAACAAGGATTAAGAGAACTTTTCTCTGCTTTGGTGCCCTTTAAATAGTTTATATGAAAATCACTTTTTATAAATTTTGTTTCAACACAAAAACTTTAATTCACTGTTTTACTTTCCTGAGATCATTCCCCATTCTATAGAACTGCTAATAAATACAGGAATCATATTTCTTTGACTTCTTAATAATTTTATCAGTCAGTTAATTAAACACCCAAATAATCACTTTCAAGAAGACTAATAACATTTAGTTTAAGATTTTGATTCAGTTTGTGGCTTCAGCTTTTCAGACTCATATTTAGGCTATGTGATTTTATTGATTTGAGGGCTGTAAAGTTTCACCACACACACACACACACATAGAAATTTAGTGCTATTTTGAAATCTGGCATACTGGCTAACCTCCAGCTTCCACTGCAAATCTTTATAAGTAGACCTTAATTCTTGTGTAAGTTCATCTTATCCCATGGACATTTTCTTGCACAAAACTCCCAGATTGCCATAGATATCATGAATTATGTTCAAGATCTCTGGGGAGAGTAATGGAAATCTAGGCATCAACCTCAGTGCAGATACCTGCATTTAGACACCTAAATTAAGTGGTTTTCCTCACTTATAAGTTAGGACACCTTAATTTCATATTGAATCCCATTCAGATCTTGATTTGCTTACTGAAACGTGGCATTTGGTACTGTATGAGGAGCTCAAGGGTACCTGACTCATCCCCATAAGATTAATAGAAATTACACAGGGGACATTAAGGAGACTTTTTAAATCAGGAGCTTTGGCCAGGAGAGATATACTGGAGCAGTTTAAATAACATTTTTAGCAGATTCTTTTTTTCACATAAACAGAAATGCTTAATTTAGTTTATGCAACAGAGCCATCAACTCAGGCTGGCAGATATGGCACAGTACATTGTAGAAGGCTTGTACCATCCAGGAGCAGCAGTTTCTAATTGTAGAAACTTTGAATCCCAGGCAGAAGACAGTGGCCCATATGTAGGCAACTGAATAGAACACAGGGTGTTGACACTGGCCATGTTTAAGCTCATCCTAAATTCCTTTTATTGCTAATGGAAAAAGAGTGACACTCTTAGGGTATAACTGGTCTGACCTAATTTAGATGTGCTCATTAAAGGTCATACTCAAGGGGCCTCTGTGAGTCAATGAGGGGTTGTAAATTGCATTAGGATAACTGCAAAAGCATTTTAAGTGAGTTTTTGCAACTGTGCAGTGACTCCTCACATTGAAAGTGATAAGCATATTAGTTAGCTTATGTTGGGTAGAGTTAGTAGATAGACATGAGTTATGATAGGCTCTAGAAGAAGCAGCTGCCGAGTTTGTGTGCACAGCAAGGGCTGACTGCTACTGTTTAGGAAAATAAATGGAATAGGTTGCCCTGTAGGACTCTTGTTGTCTGAGGTTAGGTTGAGTAGACTCACGAAAAAGAGAGCTGGCAGCAATGCCTTTTTTCTGTCTGTGACATGATATTTTTGCCACAAACAGTATGACAGAAAGAGTATTGAAGTTGAAAGATTCAGGGCAGTGGAGATTAGAGTAAGAAAGATTTCCATTAAGAAGGAAGTAGCTACAACTGCGAGGTTACATGCGACTGATAGAACCTAGAGACCTGAGAGAAGAATAACCATTGAAAGACATGAGGAAAGCCAGATATCTTCGGCAACTGATATTGAAAGTCTAGACAGACATCACCTCATTTAGTAGATTTGAATATACATCCTGTTTAATTCTTCTAGCTTTGTTAATCTGAACCAGAAAAATATAATGGCTAGGTATGATAAAGGAAGTTGGGCAGAGTTTGAAAACCAACACAGGGTCAAACTCTGAATCTTCAGGCAGTAAGGAAACAGTAAGGGTTTCTAGTTTTCAAGAATTTATATCTAACCTCTGTACAATTACTGAAAGCAAAACAAGTGAGACTTGTAGAGGCTTGTAAACCACTGCTTCTCTGCTCTGAAAGGTTTTTTTGACAAAGCTAGAGAATTAAAGCAGTTGGCCTGTGGTAAATTAAGTCTGTCCGTTGTTACAGGGCAAAAGCTCTGTAGATGTTTATACGCGCACACATACAAACATATATGTGTATGTGACAGCTATAAATAGTGAAAACAAACTGTTGAAAAAGGGCTCGATGCATAAAAAAAGACTTTTTAAGATTCACAATAAAGGGTATATTCATTGTACTGCTATTGAAATATGAATAGAATATTACATAAGGAAACTATTTGGTTGGACATTTAATATATCTTCAAACGCTTTTGAACTACTTAGGTCTAAGCAACTTTATCAACTCTGTGACTGTAACCTTAAGTTTTAATTTTAGAATTAGACTCATGGGATACAAAATTCACTTCTGCTTTTTAAAGAGCTCATCCAAAGGCAAAACAAAGATAAAGGCAGGCTGGCCTTCCATGAGGCCTAGGTAGACAGACCTTGTGATGTTTTCTACAAAGACAGTACAGGTAAACTGTAGGAACAGTAACTTGCTGTTAATGCTGAGCAAAGTCTGAAGAAATGCCACATCTATCAGGTTATGGTGACATATATAGATTGCAGGCAGAAGGTAGAAAACTAAAAGAGCAAATCAAATGTCTAAGTAAGGAAAGATATCTCTATTTAAGTATAACTGCTTTCTCTTAAAAATCTGTGGAGTTATATCTTATTGAACTGTAAAAGTGTATAAATCTGGAGCAAGATAATAGACTATCATATCACCTTTACCTGTCTTGTATGATTCACCTCTAAAGATCCTTATCAACACCTTGGAGAAGCAGACGTTGCTACATCGGGTGTTAAAAACAAATTTAAAAATAGAGAAGAAAAAGACTCCTGACTTTATGGGCAAACAGAAAAGATAGAGCAATAACTACAGATAGGCAATAACATTACTAATGAGTTTTGGCTAACTTCCTGTGCAGTGATTTGGAGTTTAAAACTTTAAACTTAATTAAGATAAAAATAGCTGTCAAGAGAAGAAGGATCCAAGGAAATGCACAAAGGATCGGAAAGGAAGGAACTATTTACTTTGTACAAATGTAACACTGACCAGAATAAAACTGGTTTAATTCAACTTGGAGTACAAATTGCACAAAAACCTATATGAAATCTGATTTAAAATGTGATTCTCTACCTACTTATAATAAGGAGAGTTTTGTTTGTCTTGCACGCTTGAGTTTCGTTGTCTGCATACATATTGTCTCTAGGTTAAATGACTGAATCCTTAGCATGTCAAAGACTATGAGAATTTATTTTGAACTTGATGGATACCTGTGGAAGTGAAAGATTCCCCTTCCTCTGGAAATGGACCAGAGATGAGTTACAGGCCAACCAATTCTATCAGCATCTTTTGTAGTGCAAATACATGTTTGTGAACAATATTACAGAAAATGAAGCAGTCTTTGCAAAATTTATTCAGATAGCCAGATCTCATTCCACTGGAGCTATTGATGGAAGTCAAGAAGAGGTACACCACTCCAATGAAGGAAGCTGAGATGGTTGGGTTGTTCAGTGTGGAGAAGAGAAGTATCTGGAGGGACCTTAAACAGCATTCCGGTATTTAAAAGGGGCCTACAAGAGAGTTGGAAAGGGACTTATTCCAAGAGCATGTATTGACAGGTCAAGGGGCAGTGTCATTAAACTTTTCTCTAAACTGGTTTAGATTAGATATGAGGGAGAAATTCTTTACTGTGGGTGGTGAGATATTGGAACAGGTTGCCCAGAGAAGCTGTAGATGTCCCATCACTGGAAATGTGGAAGGTCAGGCTTGACAGGGCTTTGATCAACCTGGTCTTGTGGAAGGTACCCCTGTTGATTGCAAAGGGGTTGAAACTAGATCATCTTTAAGGTCCCTTCCAATCCAAACTATTCTATGATAATATTATCCTATGATGTGCAAAACATGTAATGAGTGCTGCTTGAGGATGCCTACTGGGCAGCTTTGTGCTCAATCACTGAAGACTTTATCCAGGTCTGGGAACCAAATATGTTGTGCTGAACATACCATAGAAGTCAAACATCTTTCCACATTCAGCAAAAAGGAATATTTTCCCTGACTAACAGAACATCTAGACAAAAACAAAATTAATTATCCTGATTTGCCTGTGTCAGTACCTGCTCCAAGCTTGAGCACCAGAATCTATCCACTACTGTCTAAGTGAGTTAAAATTAAAATATAATATTATTTGTAAGGATTCTGAATTAGCAAGTATCAGAGCTAATGGAATTACTCTTTATGCTTTTAGTAGCAATGAGAGTTTTGATTTTTATTTGCCAGGAGAGAGTGATCCCTAATCAGTTACTGTAGAAATATGAAAGGATTGCTCTTCTATATTTTTTAAAATTGCACTTGAAAATGTAGATTTTAAAAAAAATATTTAGGGACAGAAAACAATATTTTATTGCATATATTTTGAACAATTATGTACAGTTATACACTGCAAATTATATGAGTTAGAAAATTTCTCCCATAAACTTTCTCAGGATACATCATATCTGCTTAGTCGTGGTTAATGTGAAGAAATAATGCTGATAGCTCTAACACTATTAATGTATTAATTTCTGAAAGAACTGAATTCTTCTTCTGCTGCATGAGACAGGTCATGTTGGACAGTTCTATGCCCTTTCAAGTTTCAAGCAGTCCACTTTCAAGCTTTTAGCATTAAATAACAAGAAGCATTGCACCTTCTTTTTCCCACTTCTCCCATCTCCCCCCATTTTAGTAAGCAATGGAAGTAAAGCAGTTTTTAAACACTGTTAAAGAATATTGAATCTTCAAATGGAGACAATTGTGAAAAACATATCAAAATTATTAATAAAGACATCTTACTTTCCTTACTCTTACCGTGCATATAGAGTTCATTTCACAAAAAAATATGTTGTCATATCTGAGCCAATCACCTCAACCTCTTCTCATAGGAAAGGGAGAGAATTAGTCACTTATAGGGAAAGATACTAATGATATATTTCAAATGTTTTCTTTAGAATTACCCACATTTTAGCAATGTTTATTGCCCTCCACTAGTTATGAAAAAAGACCAACTGCCAGTAAGGACCTTCACATTTAGTTAGATAAATCTCACTATCCATAACATCTGTTAATGCTGGACCCCACAAAACACTTCTTCATTCCCCATTATCCCTAGAGTAGCCTGGAATCTTGAATTTTGATCAACAATTGAAAGTCTACATTTTTCTGTACACACTTTTGTGTGTGTGGTATATATGTGTGCATATGCATGCATGTGTACAATGTTAATTGACAATGATAAAAAATCTTTAAGTTATTCTGTAGAAAAACAGATAAATAAATGAAAGTTGGTTTTTCCACATAGTCCACATTTGTCCAAGAGGTAGACAAAGGTTGGGGGTTTAATTTGAGGTGTTGGAGAGTAGATTTAAAACCCTGCTTCTCATGACTAAGGGAACTTCATATCCCAGGTATGTATTATCTATGTTTTCAGCCTGGTGAAAACAGGCCCTGAATGAGGGCCAAAGAACAAGCACACTGTTGAACTGATAGCTCACTATCAGATTCCTTTTAGAGTTACACCAGATTGTTTGCTCTGAGTCAAGTCTACTATAGAGAAAGTTGTTCACCAGCTAATTATAGACTAGTCTTTGCCATTTCAGATTGTCAATCACTTTCCAGTTCCTTGTCATTGTTAAAATAACTGTAGACATGTCTACTAATGAATGCCATGTGTGTATATATCTATGTTTGGCTTTGTTTGTGTGGGTTTTTTCTTGGTAAATTAATATATCTGCAGAAAAAAACCCAATATTTGGTCCAAAAGTATCAATATGTTATATCCAGGAATACCAGCTTTGTAGTGATTCTGTGTGGCTCCTGCTAGAGTTTCAGCCACTGTGAAGGCAGATGTCACTTTTAAGGACATAAATAAGTGCATGCCCAAAGAGGTAAGCTCTTCCCCCAGTTTATTTTTAGTATGCATATTTGCTTTTTCAAGTTAGTGATTTTAGGGAAAACAGACTTATTGCTGGAAGCAGTAAAAGCCTAGAGAGCTGTAGAAGAGTCTGAATGATAGAGAGAGGTGATAAACAACTAGAAAAAACTGAAGGGGAGAAAGCTTCACAAGTCATAACTACAAAAAATTTCAAAAATAAGAGAGCAGAATAAAGAAAAAATTAAATAAAATAAAATGTCCAGTTTTGATTATGTTCAAAGAGGATGAATACACCACATCCCGAAAGTCTGCAAACAAGGTGCATATGAATGCATCTAATGTTTAAATGGAGCACTGTCCTTTTACTAAATTTACTAAATTAAGAATTACTGGTAAGTTAGAAAATTGGCAGAAGTAGGTTACCATAAGCATAGTATAGGATCTTTGTTAAACAAAATTTGAAGAAATTAGTAAAACTGGAATATCAACGATCAAATTATGGCAGCAACCATATATTTTGTTGAACAATTTTTTCAATATGTTTGATACTTATAAACTAAGACCTTTGATTGTGTGCGGGTTTTTTAAGATGGACTAACAGTAATGCAAAATCAAAAGTATAATTCGAGAGTCAGGTAAATTATCTCATATAACTGCAATGTCATTTGACTTCTATACTGTATTAATACCATCATATTAGTGTTAAGCATTTGATTACTGAGGTAATTAAGAAAACTTTTAAGACATTTTATACTCTCAGCCATTTCGCAAGAGCTATAAAACCATCCCATCAATTCAGTCTTGAGGAAAAATTGGTCCTCTGTGGGAGAACATCTCTCATGACGGCATTCAAAGCACCTACTATAGCAAGATGTATTTGCTTACTTGTGCTTCACAGTGCAACTTTGTGCTTGAGATTTATGGGAAGAATAAAAATGAAATGCAGCATGTTTGTGAGCAGTGTGCAGATCTGCATGCATTACCTAAATTAGTAGATCTAAAATATTCAGCTTCATTTTGTATGTCCTTCCTGTTATTTACAGGATTTATCTTGAGAAGATAAGCTCATCTAGCAACTTCATTTTACAGAACTTTAAAAGATTTTAAGAACTTTAAGGAATCATATACATTCAGTGCCTGAGGATTTGTTTCCCCATACTCCAAACTTTAGAAATAGTGAAAATAAGTGAAGCATTTATGGCATAAAACAGAACTAAATGAAGTGTCTCTCTCATTACAGAAAGTACTCTGTACCTCACAAAAACACTTAGCAGCAAGCAAGAACCTTCTTCTAGATCCCTTCATTTCAGGCACATTTTCTACTTTTCAGCTTAGAAATTCAACTCTGTGAACAAAAGATAGAGAGACTTTCAAAGTCCATTAGGCTTTCAGCTTTGCTTATGCACTGTTTCAATGCTAGTCCAAAACAATGTGTTTATATTTTTTTGCATAACTGAAGAACCAGGGAGCAAAGTAATCTTAGTCACCAACCCATTTTCCTGAGTGGCTTTTATTTGAAGGGTCTGTGCACAACAAAGTCTGAACTTACACATTTTGCTGCCATCAATCTAGCACCATAGCTTTCACTGTACTGTGGCCCATTTTAAATGCATTACACTAAAAAAGACATTGATTTCTGAAGAAAGCCAGCTCCACCTCAGCTGAAATCAGCACAGATGTTTTCAGAAATCATTGCATTGTAAAAATGACACTGGTTTACTACTAATACGCTCCTTATTTTTATTCAGGAATATTAATTGTTTCTAATAAACAACGAAAAGATCACATGGCAAGTGGTTTGTTCTCATATGAGTCTTTTTCATTATTGCTTTTACTCACCAAAAGAACTTTTTTTGATATGTTAAAGTCTCTTATAGTAGTAATTCAGAAATTACAGAAAACTATGAATTCCCCAGTTAATATGTTTACATTATATGTAACCCAAAGAAAAACAAAGATGTTCAGGTAGTGTTTGGTTGTTTAGCTTTGTTTTGTTTTGATTGGTCGGTTAGTTTTTTTTTCATTATTATTATTTTTATTTATAACAAGGTGTTGTGTGATGCATATTAAGCTAGAAGCATTGTAAAATGTCTTATCAAAGAAGAATTTTTTCTAAGATTTATATATTTTATGTCTTTCTTTTGTTTTCCTCTTCCACTACATATTAAAAACATAAAGCAAGACAACAAAAAAGATAGTATTATTGTTTCTACCACTGATTCATAGTATTAAAGTATATAAGAGAGTATTTAAATTTCTACAGCTGATTTGCTAAAAAGTAATTTTGCAAATAGTAGGCTATTTGACTCCAGAAATCTCTAAAAGCTTTACATGATGTGGTCACTTGTTACTTGAAGGGAAAATAAAAAGAGGTTTTAGAAATAATTGAAGATTCTAAAGCTGCAAAAAGGCCTGGATGAGTCAGAGTATAGGCAATTTAATGGAACAATAAAGGAGATTGACCTAAAAAAAGTGACATGACACTTGTCATGGTCTTGGTATCAGACAGCCATTTACTATGACTGTGGAACTTGGTGGTGGAAATATAACATTTTTACAGAACTTTCAGTCAGAAAGCTTCTCAGATTATGAAATTTCTGGTCAAACAGAGAGCAGGTACAGGATCTCAGGGTTACAAATAACCTTGTGATCAGAGTAAGCTGGGGAGAAAACACCACACCTAAATCATGTCCTTGGGCTATCTGAGACAGATGAAAGATTTCAATCTCAGTCTCTTATATTACAGATGGATAACCTCATTAAAGGCTGTTTAATGAGCCTTTTGTATGTCATTCTAAATTAATCATGTAGTAAAGTATGATACAGCAGGAATATTGACTGGGTTTTTCAGATTCCAGGATTTTTTTTTTTCCCCTGGAGGCAGGCCTGCATTTTTCATTCTGAAAGTTTTATGTTTTGCCTGTTTATTTTTGTTTGTTTGTTTGTTTGTTTGTTTTGGCACATGTCTTGGCTTTTGTTTTTGGTTGGTTTTTTTTCTGTGATGATTTTCCAAAAACTTTTTTTTTCTGTTTCATTTCATAAGGGAGAGAAGAATGTATGTGAGTTTTGAAAACAGACGTTATTTTCAACTATATTTCTTTGTCCTCTTTTTCATAAGGAACTGGTAAATCCGATGTTCTGCACTCCAATTAATTTAAAACCAAAATAACAATGTGATTAAATTTCTAGCTATGTGGGTGTCCCAATTCATGTCCTTCCGTCTTCATCTCAAAAGACCAGTTCATAAATGTATGGAACTATGTCTGAAGAACAGAAGTATGATTCTAGCTTGAGTGAAATATTAACAGATTTCAACCTGATAGATATTTTATTAAAGTAGTAGCACTCTGATTTTGCAAAAATTAGATTCTATTAGACCCTGGCTAAAAGTACTCAACAGTTGCGGAGCTACCTAAAGTTAGGGACTAACTGAGAATCATTAGAAACTGACTTCAGCATTCTCTATCTCAATCTGAGTTTTTCAGGAGAAAACAATCAGTGTTTTCTTTCTGTGTTTTCTGTTATATTTATTGTTATATAATTTTTTTGTTATCTATATTTTGTTATATATATACATTTATAACGTTGTTATTCATAGTTTATTTAGAAGCAGGCCACTTACATGTAACTGATCTTCTCACTCTTTTCATTCTCCTTATTTTCCCCCCTTTTAGTATCCTTTCTGCCCTATCACTTTCCATTGGTTTGTTTCTCTTTCTTCAGGTGTCTTTAGCACGCTACATTTTTCCTTCACACGGTGTTTTTTAATCTTATTTCTTATATTTACTCTATCTTTCTCCATGTCATGTCACTGACATGACTTTCTATCCCCACTTCCATTCCCTGGTGCTCCATCAGCATTTCTCCTGTACCAGCCTTTCCAATTTAGTTTTCATTTCCTCCTTGAGATAAATCTAGTAGTGTTGCAGATTTCTCTCTAACACCATGTAAGTACTGCATTAAAACTCTATTACTGGTAATTGAGCTAATGTAAGAGTGCAGATTACCTATAATTTATGACAAAGTAACTCTGTGTCTTAAACATTGTAATGAATCACAATTTTAATTTAAATGTATTGGACACTTACCAAACCTCCCAAAGTGAGGTTGGGAATACTTGAAAGAATGTTCTAAAACCTCTGACAAATGAAATGTAAGCAGTCAAAATCCAGAGTCTTTCAGGACAGCAGAGTTGTCCTGGGAGCCTATATTCAAGCTGTCTTCTTTACCTCAGGAGGGTCATACATGCTTCAAGTCTGGCATCATCTTTCATATATTCATTTTTTTGCAGCAGACAAATGAAATTTCAGTCCAGACTCATGTGTTTTGAATGGGACCACACAGCAGTTATTTCACATACACTGATACTTAGTTATTGTTATCTCTCTTGTACAATTTAATCATTGCTATGAGTCTAATTGTTTCAATTAGGTATATCAGGAGTAGATTTGGCTCAGTATTTTAAATTTAAGAGAGTTTCATACTTTATGCATGTCAATTATGCTGTGCAGTCCTGAGTGTCTAGATTGTGCTGAATTTAGCAGCCTCATGAAACTGTCAAAATTCAGAATTTTAGCAATTTTAAATTGGAATTGGGGTGGAGGGTGGGTCAGAATTTGGAACTGATCAGCAAAAGAACATTCTCTGCCATTCTACTGTGAGTGTTGTGCTTGCAAGAAGTGCACTGATGGAGTGGTCACCCACAAATCAGTGTTTAACTGCACTGATTGCTGTGCTGAAGCTAGCTAGTTGCTTTTTATGCCAAGCAAGACAGTGGATATTTTATGTCAGTGCTGGCTCAATAATTTTGCTCATCTACATTTGAAAATACTCAGATGTGTTCTAAGATGTGCAACTCATAAATCTAAGCATATGGACTGTGTAACCACATGGAAATAAAATCAGTCCACCAATGCAGTTTTCCCCTTTCATGCCCTTTTCCTTCTGGATACAATTCTAAGATCTTGTTAAATGAAAGCAGGCTATAAATTATTATTAGAATTAATAGAGCTCTGTCACTAAGGGAATAAAAGTATATATACACATATATATGTTATTATTTTTTGTGTTCATATGCACATAAGCATTTTTCCTGCTCTTTTTCCCATTTTTAGTGTTTACATTTGCATATCACCCACCCAGTGTATTTGGATGGTAGTTGATGGGAGAAGTGTCTGAAAAAATATTTTCCTGAAGGAGATGGCAACCTGAAAATCTATTTTTCTAAAAGTTTTATGTTTTTATAACTATTACAGTCAATAAGTATGCATTACATGCTATTAGCCTTAGCAAGGTATTTTAATCTAACAGTTCTGCACCATGTTCACATTAATATGCAAATAGAAGGAGAATACAAAATTAAATGGAAATGAAAGTTGAAAATTAATTGACATTTTTGTCACAAAAGCTTGGAGAAACAGTACTTATGGTTTAATGGCAAAAAGCTAATGTGTCATCCTAGGGAGGGCTACATCAATTTAGAACTAAGATGATTTTACTGAGGAAAAGTGCAGAGTGCTGTTTGTGTATGCAGGTTGCCAGCTCCCCCTATGCAGGTGGTCCCATCACCATAAACCTGGACTAAATTGCTGCCATTCATTAAACACAGTGGCTGTCTGGATAACTGCCTAGCACAGACTTACACAGGCCATCTATTTCTGTCAGAAATATGATATGTCACTGACAAAAGCTTAATTACTCCATTAATTAATAGGACAATTTTCAAAATGCCTTGCAATGCAGCTTGACACTCATTAGTGCCATTTATGAATAATTTCTCTCAGGGTATAATATGCTATAAAGTGTAATTTGAAAGAGAATAATACATGTTTAAACCCTATGTATCTCTGAAACCAAAATCCATTCTTTGCTGAATTAGCCGTCTTTATGAAAAAACATAGACCTATCAGTTAAATGGTTGGAAAGATATTTTTCTATATCAAAACACTTCTGTCACAAAACAGCAACTCTGTGGATTGGACAGCAATATTCTGGATTGGAGTCCAGGCCATCTTTCCCTACAAGAAATCTTGAACCCCCTCTAGATGTATTCTTACTCCCCTCTGTTCTGAGTGAAGGCCAGGGACAACAAAATTCTTGGACTTCTGCGCTAGCAAATAACTGTGTCCCTGAATGTCCATATCCCTTTGTAAGACTGAACAAATTAGAGGACCAAAGTGCTGGCAAAGATTATTCCATTCACATATCTTCTAAAATGCAGCATCAGGACTGATTTTGAAGGGCGGTAAAAGTGCAAGAGAAAAATAAACCAAAATAAGACAAATATTTGGAAATAGTATGAGCACAGCTCCATAGTTTTATCTGAAAATTAGTTAGGTGTGGAAGGAGAAGCACTTTTAAAGATTATCACATTCTTCTTTTCAGAGTCAGGAAGTTTCATTGTTTGGATGAGGTAGCGTGTCTTCTAGTGTCTGGTCTGCAACAGAGGATCTCTTTCTTATGGAATTTACAAGTTTTTAAAACTTATTTGTGCAGTCCCAGAGTTCATTCAACATAGGGAAGGATCACAAATCTAGTCACTGGCCCTGGATGTGAAAATCTATGGATGTTTGAAGTTTGAACAGTCTGGGCTACTTACTGAGAGGTAGGCACTTCAGTTCTCTGTGCTCTTTGCAGATTCATAAAATTAAAAGTTTTACCTCATTCTGCTTCTGCTGCTCACTAAGCAATTCTTTCCTTACAGAAAACTTTATACCCCTTTAATAGACAGGCTAAACAAAAATATGGAAATAATAGGAGAACATGATGAAGATTGCCACAAAAATATAGAGTAAATATATATGTTTATATTTTTATATATATATATATATATATATAATTATGTTAAAAATTTAATAATAAAATATATAGAAAATACAGTAACAAAGACCTGCTTCCAAGGTCCATAGCACTTAAGGTGTTTAAAAAAATTTACTAAGACAGTTCTTGAAAAATACTTTCTTTGTGTAAATGGTGATACAGTAAGGCAAACTGTCTTACAGAGGTGTTAGTGCAGACTGTCCAATCTAAAATAAGGATTTTAGGAAGCAATCTTTTAGATTTATAGTCTGGGATTGTAGACCTATGATTTTTGCTTAGTATCCACAAATTTCACTACCCAAACAACATTCCCGAAAGGAGCTCAGAATTTCCTGAATGTTCACCCTTAGAAAATTTAGTTTCTTACGCATTCCCCAATGTAGGGGAAGAAGTAGTGTGGGCTGGGAAAGTGCAAACCATTACCACTTCCTCTGTCTGACTTGTTCACCTGAACATGTCGCTTGTTAGTCAACTGAAGAGGCTGAGCTGACAGTGTTCATCTGCGTTGGTTCAGGATCTGACTCTAGAACAGCAGGGATGAGGGACACGGTAACCTTTTCAGCCACCCCAGTCTTAGCCAGCTTGTCAATCAAAGCCCCAAGAATACACTGAAAAAACAGATTTTCTGAGGGTGGGCACTCAGCAGCTTCTAAAAATCCAACTCTTTGAAAAAATCTTATTTAGACACTCATCAGTTAGAGCCCTTTAATTTGGTGCTCATCTCTTAATCAGCTAAATATTTACAGATTCCCGCAGCTTGGGCAGCTTTGGCATTTAAAGGTGTTTTTTACCCAGCAAATCCCATTAATCATAGTGGGAATATAATTTAAGTCTCATCTTGGCTCAACTTGGAAATGTGTGCTCAGTCATGGGTCAATTGACACATACCCTCTCCCCTGCATCCCCATAAGGAAAACAAACTGGCAAACAAACAAAAAAGCCAAATCAAACCCCAAAAAACCCCAAATAGACAAAACAAAAAAAAATAAAGCCCAACAAAACCCTTTGATTTTTCTTTGACTTCCCAGCAAGGATGACATGCTATTACTTGCACTGGAACTGATTTAGACAAGACCATGTTCAATCCTCAGTGACTCAGATTAGTCAGGTATGTTTTTGCAAAAGATGAGAGGCTTGTTAAGTGGTACTCTAATGTGTCTTTTGCACACTCTTATTCAAAACATAAAGAGTATAATTTTAATATTTTTAAAAAGCAAAAAAAAAAAACAAGGGGAAAAAAAGTTGCTGTCGTTAATGAGTGACTTCTGTCTTACTTCCCTCAAAATTTAGTAGGTTTTTTTTATTTCTCTTCAAAACCAATAAGGCACAGAAAAAGAGAGAGTTACAGGTCTCTATGTCTATAGTTATTGTGTGTGAGAGGAAAGGGCTCCAATGCCTCAAGCATTTTTGTTAGTTTTATGCACTTGACTTAATCCTACTCTTAAAATATTTTTGCAGCAATTGTTTCTTCTCCTCCTTGATGCCCATAAGAACTGCTAACCCAAAATGTTAGAGAAGTAACTGGATAATATTTCCCCTCTCCAATACAGATGCTATGTCCCATCCCTATAATCAGTGACTGGTGGACCATTCTTACTTAAAATGTCCTCACCTTTGATTTTGAATCCTTGAATCCAATGTACACACCTCAACGTATGGTGCATACTTCAGAAAAGTATAAATAGACTTGAAGGTTCCCATCCACCTAAGAGTCAGTGGAAACTAGATGGTTATTTCTCTGTGCTGGTGTTATGCACTTTGTTGCACTGGAAGAAATAAGAAATCTTTGGTGCTCATGTTTACACATCTGGTGTGGCTGTCCATCTGCAATGAATATCTTTCTGATAGAAGACAGTGAGCTTCTTTTCCAGAAAGAAAACAATAATCCCCATTTCCTGACTCTCAGCTTAGTCATCAAAACAGCCAGTCATGATGATAAGACACATAAGAGACTTATCAGTCTGAGCTGATGTCAGCCTTTATGTCCCATATTGCATGACAGTATTATGACACTAGGCTATAATAACAGTAAGAAAAAGAGAAACGGCTTTAGAGGTGAGCTTCTACAATGCTGAAACCACAAAATTCCAACAGAGGTTGGAAGGTAAAATGGTGAAAATAAATAAATAATAGGATAATGCAGATTATTGATCCTTAAAAAAATCCACAAAGTACAAAATATATAATTAGTCCAAGCTAAAAAATTAAGCAACCAACTACCAAAACCCTAAGTGTCTTTCTTTCCAGCTGCATGTCATGACCCCCCACAATATAGTACTCTCTCAATGATCTGATGATTCCTGCATTCCTGGGCTGCATGCTGCATTTGAAAGAGTGAAGAGGGTTCTCAGCCAGAATATGCCACAGGGAGGTGTTATGATTGAGACTACCTGCAGCTAGGGTAGTAGCTTCTATTAATTTGCATTGCAAGAACTTCACTCATGTCTCGCTGTTCATGTAATTTTTATTTTATTTTATTCTTATTGCTGCTTTGACCTGTGTTTCAGGGTTCTCTCCTCAAATAAGGAACCTATAGGTGTTAACTGTCATCTGAACAGACCTTAAATCCTGATCTGATTTCCTGTGCTTAAGGCTGTTATCATCATCTGCCCCAGAGAGTTAAGGGAGATTAAGCAGCTGCCTACATTATCCTGAATTGCCTTCATATTTCCCACAACATATGTTTGTGTATGTGGGCAAATAACTGTAGATATTCAGAGACACCTGTGTGCCTACAGAGTTAGGTGATTCTGAAAACAAGATTATCATCTGGCAGCTAAGGATTATTTAGTTTCTTAAGCCTTTATTTTATTAAGTTTTAGGTGAACTTTATCCATGAAGAATATTTTTATCCTTAAAACACAGACCAAACTACTTACATGATGATAGTAAGGGGACAAAGGAAACCCTCCTGGTATACTGTCACCTTCATAAAAAAAAAAAAAAAAGCTCTTTAAATGATTAGTCTCAAGCAAAATTATTAAAAGAAACATTTCAGGATCCTTTTTCTGTACTAAGGAATAAAGTAATGATTTATGGGAATGAGTTAGAAGAAATGAATAATTTTTAAACAGAAATGTAGAATAACATTTTTGAACATTTGCACTGGATTACAATACCCATTCTCAGTTGAGGATTTTTAAATTCAGCCTTGCTGATGCATTCCTCACATTCAATATACTTTCTGTTACTCCCATAGTTGCTATTCATATTTTACTGTTTGATTTGTTTTATTGGATTCTAAGTTCTAAACAAACTCTGCATTAGTTTGCATTTGCTGTCATAGCATTCATTCAGATTTTTCTTCCGTAACTTCCAGTGCAGACTGCATAGCATTTGACTTCACATTCATCAAATGCTGCTGTATTATAAACATTTAGCCAGTTGTACTTCACCAAGTGAAAATTGTAAATGTATGTCTTTTCCATTCACACAGCACCAAATCATGTTCTGGTACCAAAACAGAAGTTCACTAGAGATATAATTGCATTTTTTGTTCTGCTAGTTACTTCCATTAACAAGTAAGGCTTAAAACTTCAGCTTTTGAAATCTTCTTCAGAATTGTTCTTAAGTAGCTCTTGAATCCTGCATATATTAGACATGCCCAGTCTTCCAGCTGACAGCTATAGTGCATGTTTTCTTTTTAAGATAGGCTGCATGAATTTTCAACAGGTAATAAGGTTCTGGTAATACTTTTTGGGGAATGTGTGCTTCTGTGTATGCTGTTCACTGATTTGGTATTCAACATGACTTTATGATATTCTTAAAGTATCTTTAGTACTTAGAAGCTAATGTCTGACGGCAGATGACTGTGTCACTGAAATACTTATCAAGACTCTGGAAATGAGCCTGGGTAGACCCACAAACTTCATTTCACATTTATTTCTCATGGAATAATAAAACCTTATTTTGCTTGTATATCCTGAGCTAGGATTGATCTGTTGCCAATCTGAGCCAAGGATACCACCTCACAAAATAGGTTATCATTATGGGCATATTGATTTTCCTGTTCTTATTTGTTACCACCTTCTGCAATGAATATTTTTAAGCTACTCTGTTGTAATAATTTTTCCAGGGTAATTTTGTCAAAAACACCTTTGTTTTCATGCCAGCTTTTTTTTATATGTGTCATTTTTTTTTTATCTAACCTCTTAACAGGTAAATGTTTTGCAATTTAAGGCTATGCTAAACATAGAATATTCTTTTAAAACCTAATTGTTGCTCAAAGAGTTAATATTCTTCACGTCCCTGCTCATGTAACTGGTTGTGTCAACCTTATTCCCTAGAAGTTTCATAGAACCATAGAGTCAGGTAGGAAAAGATCAGTAAAACCAGTACAAAAAGTGAATACAACCATTAATATAACACGGCCAAGGCCACCACTAAGCCATGTTCCTAGGCATCACATCTACACATCTTTTAGAAACCTCCTGGGATGGCCACTACCATCCCCCAACAGAAGGTTCCAATGCTTGTTGACCCTTTCAGTGAGAAAATCTTTTTCTGATACCCAGTCTAAAACTCTCCTGGTACAACCTGAGGCAGTTTGTTCTTGTGCTATTACAAATTAGCTCAGGAAAGAGATTTCCCCGACTGCCTACCTTTGCTACAGCCTCCTTTCTGCTAGCTGTGGAGAGCAGCATGGTCTCCTCTGAGCCTCGTTTTCTCTGGACTAAGCAACCCCAGTTCCTTCAGCTGCTCCTCACAGAACTCATTTTCTAAACGCTTCACTCATTATAGTAAAAATCTTTCAGGTTTCATGCTTTGACTGAGCATGACCACTTGATTCACTGTTAAATAGTTGCAGTATGAATAAAAAATAATCTGCTAAACTGCTACGGGAATTTAAACTGTTGTCTCAGTGGAGCTTATTCAGAGATCTCTAATCTACTCCTGTAGAAGGTATGCTCTGTCTCACTAGGTTTTCAGTAGTTCATCTATTACTGCCAAGGAAGTAGAGCAAATCAAGAACTACCCCAAACTAGAAAGAAGTCTAGAAAGAAGTGTTTGAGGAAAGAGAGATACAGAACAGGAGCATAGGAGCAGATGGAAAAAGACAGAAAACACTGTAAGAACAAGAAAGAGCAGGGGGGAGGTTATTAGGACTGCACAGTCACCATAAAGCTGAAGGATAGAACATGGATTTAGCCAGAAGAGAAGATTGAGAGCTGGTCAAACAGGGAAATGTCTGGGATTACATTGTAAAGGAAACTCATGATCTCATTCACTTCCACTAAAAAATCAATTGAATATGCATGTATTGTTCTTATCTTTAAGTGATGAGAGAATCTAATTGATACACAAGACATGGGAATATGAAGGAGAAATTTTGAAGAAATCATGTTTTTTTGATGGCTTTGAATTATTTATCATTTCATATATTCAGAAACATATCAATATAAATATTTATAGCAGATGACAGGCAGCTTCAAATAACTTTTGTTGTAGTAATGCATTCTTGTTATTTCTTTAAATCCGATTTTATTTTTCTTACAGTGCATATGCAAAAAATTAGAAGTCACTGTGTTCATCATTTATTTGTGGAGGAATTGGTTTAAAGTGATAAGATTTAAAACCATAATGAATGAAGGGAGGCTGGAATTCTATGTTTCTGTGTGTAGCATGAACAACATTAACCCATCCTTTCTGCTCCAAAACACTTTTCTTTGTCTCACTTTGTATGTTGAAGTTTCGCATGGGTGGAAGAATTAGATTATGAATTTTAATTGATACTTCATTAAATATTTTTATATCTCTGAGTGTTCAAGCACTCAAGTGGAACTTTATTCACTCTGGTTTTTTTCATAATGAAGTAAGAAAAGGGATACTGTTGCACTGTCAATAATATTCTGTTGTGATCTCCCTATAGCCTATTTGTTAATGTATTTTACATAATATGCCTTAGGAGTCTCAATTCCTTTTGCCATTATTGTGTAGGATATATGCAGTGGGATCCAACATAAAATTGCACAGTGGAGACAGAACCTCAGATCTGCCAAATTCAAGCTGTCTGCCATGCCATGATGTTATAGAGTCAAACTTACATTCACTGTTTTTCAGTCTTTCTTGGTGCCAGAAAATACTGTCTTTTCACTTAGTGCTGGGTTAGTAAGTGTGATTGAATCTCATCTCTGAATACCCAGCTGCCTAGTGATTGTAGCTGGAGATACATCTTCATATCTACCAAACCAGAAAAACGAATTTGAAATTAGCGGTCCTGTATCACGAGCAAAGTGCTCTATTACTGAATTATCAGAGAAAATGAGTGGTATCACTAGCTTATCCCTTTTTTCCAAACTTATTTAGAAATATATTAGGTCTCTGGTCATGCTCTTGGCCTTAATCTCTGCAGGGAGACAGATATGAATCTCATATGGATTTAAATGTTCTCTGAAGCTGGGAGTCAGGTGACTACATTCTTAGTTTCCATTTTCCCCTAGAGTTATTCTTACTATTTAAATTATTGCTGGGTATTATTTGTGTCTGTCGGCCTCCATTGTTTAACACCAAGTTCTACCCAAAACCACACAAGACACTGTCTGGACTGCACAGTATAAATTTCACTAAGTAGCTGTGGCATAAATTTCTCTTTTGAATGTATAGCCTAACAGCCTGTCTCCAGGCAGCAATCAGGATCCTACTGAGCTTGGCAAGATGCAGTTGCTGATCCAGAGCACTTACAACATAAGCTCATGACAAGAAAGAACAGATGGAGACAAAGGTAAATAGCGGTGTGGTGGCAAACAGAGTAACAATGAAGCTGGGTCCATCTGTTGTTCCAGTAGGCACAGAAACTGTTCTTGTCCTCTGCTGTGTCTCATTGCACCACTTCATCTCTTTGAGTACAGCAGGCAGCTTGGTAGATAAATGGACAGGGCTATGCTTTGACTGAGGGGGTGTATTTTTATGTCAACCCCTCCTTCCACATAGACTTTTTTCCCTTCATCCACTCTTCATCTCAGCTCTGAATATCATCCCAGTTCTCTTGGCAGGAGACTTGGGCATGGTACCCTCAGTGTCTTTGTGGAGCAGCAGCTAGGTGCTGAGTGGGGAAATTCATCCATAAAACTCTCAAAGCTTTTATTTGAAAAAAAAAGCTCTCCTAAAAAATACGGTGGTCCAGGAACTGTTCTCTGGTTATGAGAACAAATGACTTAACATAGCTGGTGTCCAAATGGCTACCTTCTTTGATGCTCAAAAGTAAGCTGTCCACATCAAAACAGCTTACCAGGAGTGTTTTTTGAGGCAAACTGTCCTTCAGCTGTTTCAGAACATTTGGGAACATGCTAGATGTTGCAGGCTAAAGCCAAGCTATAGACAGAACAATTAAGCTGTATCAGTTGTCTCAGGTCAGTGCATGAATCCTGCCCTTATTTAGTTTGCAAATATAGGAGCAGTCTAAGCAAATAGACTTACTTAACATTTCATGAAAGTTGCCAAAGAAAAGGTCGAATGCAGGTGTGTGGGGAAAACACTTCAATAGCTGGAGAGGTTTTGAAGGTTTGCAAAAAACTATCCCTTCCAACTGTTTGGTTTGAGTTTGATATTTGTAATAGGGTGTCAGTTTCATTCAGGAAAAGGTGACCTTCACATTCAGAAATTCTGAATGCTGGATCAATGCAAATAAAAGAGCAACTTTCTTAGGCACTAAATGGAAAGCTGTGAAAATCATTCAGGTTAGAGGCAGTTGCTTTTATTGCCCTGCAATACTGCAAAGCGACCATGATTATTTTAGCATTCTACTGCATCTCACATAGCTATCATCCTGTATGTCATTTAGTCACATAAAATAGCCATAAACTAGAGGCTTGATTTTCTGAAGTGCTCAGTGCCAAACACCTTCAGTTCCCTAATCCACATGACTGCTTGCCATAATGCTCCCAAGGATACCAACTCCTTCTTATTTTCTGTACCTGTAAAAGAGTGGAGAAAAAGAAAAATAAACAATTGAACAACCAGACAGTATTGTGCCTGCAGAGAGGAAAGAGACTAATGTAAAATGTTTGTATGGACTTATTGGTTGGATATGGCTTTCCAGCACTGTGAAGATGGGCAGCATTACTTAAGAAAATAAAACAGATCCTGATTTCACTGTCTTGACTAGAATTCAAATTCGTATTTTCTGGGTTTGTAAAATTAATTTAACATATGTCTGCTAGCTATAATCAGGAGTGAAAATTATAAAACTAGCACACTTGTAGCAAAAGGATTATTTCATGATTATAAAGACATTGCTTCTTATTTTGAAACATTAGTTTCAACATCCAAATTAGAAGATTGACTCATATATATTTAAATTTTTGTGCCTATGTAAAATCAAATAGTCTCATTTGTCATGGTTATTGAAAAAAATGACAAAATAAAGATCGCAATAGATATCTTGATATGCTTTAAGAAATACAATTTATTAATAGAAGAGATATGTGAATAATATATATCAGAATTCACTCAGTTACAGTCTTCTTTAAATAATAAGGCCACATTTTTTTCTTCATGTTGTTTAGCAGAATATAAGCGAATAGCTAAATACCAAAATCACATGACTGTTCATTATTTTAAGTAGCAAAATTCTTGTTGAAAGTACAAATTAGAAATATGACACAAAATGAAATTTTATTACTGCTATTCTGTATATGCCAAACTTTATATGCAAGTAATCTTCAGTTTGGGTTTTTAAAAAAAAATTTAAAATGTTAACAGTAGTGGTTAAAAAAAACCTAAACAAACCAACATACAAAAACCAGAGTTCTAGTTCATAAGCATAAAAGCTAAATTTAAGTTATAGATGGACATGTCACATTTTTCATTGAAATGAGTCTATTAGAAGCAACAAGTCTTTCAGGTCTAAGGTGAAATTGTATAGAGGTGCCTAGTGCCTTAAGTCACAACCAGGGGAAAGTCCAGCTGGTTTGAAATTTCTTGTGTAATGAGCAGGTGAAACAATAATAAGTGACCCATTTATGGATCATATATTTAGTGATAAAAATGCTTACAATGTTTTAAGTGTAATTATGTGATGCAAAGACTTTTAATTGGAGTCACCCGTAAACCCTTTTCCCTGTAAAAAAGTTGCAAAGCTAATTGTCTAAACAGAGCAATTAATTTAAATCAACACCTCTGGCAACAAAATAAACCTTAAGGAAGTAGACATGCTCCTCTTCAGACACAAGTGCACTTACTTTGACAGAAGCTATTTGGATTTGGCAATGAAGTCTAGCTTGACACTCATTCCAGTACTCTAAGACAGGTTCTTGTTAATCTAATGAATATTATTACTATTAAAAATAATGACAATACTTCTTAATGTTGATAAAGTGGAAAAGACCTACTCCAAGCAGTAGAAAACATGAAATTCTGTCTCTACTAGCTACTGGTTATTTTGGGGATGATAATGATGCAGTAAGCTCTTAATTTTCTAAAGGAGCTGACATTTGCTGATGTACATAAATAGGCCAGCTGTTCCTTTTTTGGGGGTGAAATATAATATACAGTTAAATCTCCTCAAATTGCTATAAAAATCCCTGAAGTAAGGTTGACAGTCCTTCAATCGGGATCCTAACTATAAATTCCTAAGTAATTAGAAAAAAATAATTTTCAGTGTAAAGTAATGCATTCAACTATATAGGAATGATTTTTTATGATCCCAAATGGCAATAATTTAGGATGTGAGAAATAAAGACATAAAGACAATTATTGTGCTATTTAATAGGGAATGTGATGGGTAATGAAGCAAGATTACAATTAAATTCTAGCATGCTGTGTCCTACAGGAAAAATAAGCTCTAATGCTTCTAACCTTTATCAACTGGCAATGTTGCAGTTATGACCTCATAAGTAGTCATCAATTCTGTCTGTATGGCACTGACTAGGATTAATACCATAAGACACTAATAGAGTAAATAATCTAAGCAAACTTAAATGTACAACATTCCATAGTGACCTTAGAACTGTAGAACAACTCTATGAATTGCACCTATGAACTGTCAGAAATTCTTACAGGCATAGTTTGCCATATTGCTGTGTCTAAAATTAGGAAATTGAGGCCATATTCTGTCACTTCATTGTGCAGCCTGACTTTTCACAAGTACTGTGCAATTCTGACCCAATTAATGATAATGAGGCCTAAAAGCCCTCTGAAACCTCTGAAAATCTGGCAACTATCTTTTATATAGCTAATTTTGATTATCAACATTTAAAGTTTTAACTGAGAGATTTTTCTGATGTTCATCACATGTTGAAGAAGAATGATCAAAAGGACATCCTGATGGTATGTGCTTAGTAAAGGAGTAGACAACTAATGCCAACAAACTAATGTCATAAATTTTTGAACAACAGACTTTTAGGGAGACACTATAGGTGGACATCCAACAAGTGGAAGCTGGAGACTGCAAAATTGTTTTTCCATCTATGGACCTGACACATCAACTGAGAGGAAGGAGCAAGTGCCATATGCTTCTGGGTCTTATGCTGATCTAGAGTAAGCTGGCTTCTGTGGACATTTGTTTTTGAGGAAAGAAATTGTTATCCACCCACATATACCACCCTGTTAATCAAATAAGTTTAGATCACATTTCCATGAGCAAGGTAGTTCTGTTCCAGTGACCACCACTCCCAATCTCCCCTTAACAGTTGGCAGACATCTTTTAGTCTACTTTTTTTTTTTTTGTCAGAGCTGCCTAAACCTTCCTAAGGTGCATCATCCCAAAATCTTGGAGTGACTGAAATACTGATGGGAAGTGTGAAAATAGAGCAGATATTTAACTTCCCTATATAATTCCCAACACTTTTCCGAATGGCACTTATATATTAGATTAATGTAAACATGCCTTTGTGTCACTGGAGAGAAAAGCATACTGTCTGGAGAGTGGGAACTCAACAAAGAAATTTTCTTTGAGTTTTTGATACCTGCATCATGTAGCTGAAGACCCCCTGATTTATTTTTTTACTATTGAAATAAAATCCTGCTTTTATCCAGAAGTAAGCTTCTTCAAATATTTTAATGTATTATCGCATATTGCAAATTGTAATATATTTTTATTCCTTAATATTAATAACATCTCTTATACATTTAAATTCAATAATTATATTTTATTAAATATTAAACAGAATTTTGATGAAAATATTTGTAATCAGTTCCGAATTACATCATACCATTATGCCTTTGTAAAATTATTGATGGTGTATACTTTCTCTTCAATTAGTTTTAACCAGGTGTGAACACTTGGTCTGTGTTTTGATCTTAAGTCTGTGGCTAACCACTGTTTTTTACCATTTAACCCCTCTATCCTAAGGTCAAAGTCACTCTGGAAGGAAAAAAGAGGAGGTTATCCAGTCCATGCTGTAACTAGTGACTAGTTCTTTCAGCTGAACCCAATCATAAAATGAAGATCTCAGTAATTTTTCCAGTGTTTGTTGTCTGCTCACCCAATACTTGTAGTGATAGAAAGGTTTCTTTTTCCAATGTTAAGTCATCATTAATGTGAGAATTATGCATATGTTTCATTCGTGAAGGCTTTGGAATATAGTCCACTTGAGTTTAGCTTTGTGAGATTATACATATTTGTGCCTGAGGGCACAGGACCTCCACAATTTTCACCAGGAACTTCAAGTATTGAATACTTTATATTACTGTCTGAAATGCTTACAGATCAGTCATTTTGGGGTTTTTTCCTCTGAAACTAGCTAAAATCTTACACTGCTAAAACAGAAATAACTTTTAGATAGTATGAATCTTGTTTATATGCCATCTATATACGTTTCCTTTTCGGTAGTTTCCTGGATGGTCAAGTATGGCTGAATGTTTGTTCTGTCAGTTTTCCAAGTTGGTCAATATTTTGAGGGGGATCTGCTTGCAAATTTGAAATGGTGAGCTTCATAAATATAGAAAGGCTTTTTGTAAGTTTACAACCGTACTTTCCAAAACCATGGATTTCATAGACTACGTAGGAATTTGTAAGCACTAGAAGGAAAGAACATTTTAAGAGCAGAATGAGACAGAAAAAAATTTAGGATTTTTTAGAAAAATCTGTACTCTCCCTATGGTGGCCTTTTAGGTCAAGTCCTTTCTGTCAGATTTGTTCTTAGTACATGATTTTCTTTTGTTTTTTTCAGGCCTCAAATAATCCACCCAGTTGCATCTGACTCTCCAAGGAAAGGATTGTCTGCCATCATGTCTGAAAAATCCTTGTTCCTTCTTACCCTCTCTCTGCCCACAAAGTTTTTCTTCCATGGAGATGATCTTTCTCATTCCAGAGATTCTAGTGTGTTAGCCATGAAAACACCAAGAGACAGCAATGTTAAAAACAAACAAACAAACAAACAAACAAAACAAAACCCTCCAAAAAAACCAATAAACCAAGCAATCAAGATATGAACTAGGCATAAATACAGATATAAACTGTGAGCATGACAACCCTCCATAACTTCCCACTGTTTTTCTGTGTTCAGGAAATATTACCAGTAAGAAGGAAAAACCAAAAGAAATGTTTGGCTTACCCTGAAAGACACATAATTGCACAAACTTAAAGGAATATAAAAAATACCCAGCAGCATAATGGTTGCGCTGTCGATGTTTGAAGACACACCTGCATGGCAACACATTACCCTAAAGAAAGCATACACAAATAGTTCCAAACAAGCTGGACTTAGAACTGTAAGAAATATTACTCTCAGCACAGCAGCCTGGCTGAGCAGTGGGATATGTTTTAGCTTAAGCAGGTCTGTGTGGTACCAGTGGATTCATACAAGGCCTAGCATGGCCAAGCTAAATTTTGACTTCCATTTCTACAGCTACACAAAACCACTGAGACAAACCTGTTCAACAGACAGTAGCTGAATATGCTAACAAGCTTCTTATGCCTGTTCCACACAGGCATATGGCAAATGCACATAACCCAGCTCTTCAGAAATTGATAAGTTGCAGGGAATTTGGAAACCTTAAAAACACAGTTTGTTTTCACTGCACTTCTTTTAGATGTAATCAGAAGATTAAAGTTTACTTATTGGTAACAGTAGCCTTAACCTCAAGTAATCCAACCATTTAAATGCTTTTTGTTTTATTCTTTGTTACAAATGCATTTTATGTTATATACTACAATTCACTGTTTTACTCATTATCTGAGGAAGTACTTGGACCATTTCATGCAATTTTGTGTTTTATGTGCATTTGAAATTGTTATAAACTGCTAAAAGTTGGAGAAACAGACTGTTTATTATAGCACAAGACTATGGCATGGTCTAACAATAATTGGAAAGCACTTTTGTTAACAGACTCTCTTCAACATTATATACAAACAACAGTGACAAATAGCACTTATCTTATTAATACTTCACTACTAATCCATCAGCTTTAACTAAGTCTCAGATGAGCTGAAACTCTGAAGATTTCAGCCTTAGCTTGCATGCTTCAACAATTTTATTATGTTAGTTTTCTTTCTACATACATAACGCACAGATAAACTGATCCACTGGGGCACTGCCTTGTCTTCAGTATTCAGTAGATTAAGTGAAGTCCCAACCTGAGTAAAATTGAAAAAGTAGTAGCAATGGTATATACATCTGCAACATGAAGAAAATAGTATTATACATCACAATGGAGAATAAAATGCAGTTTTGGTATTTGGCAATTTCTCTAAAGTTAAATTGTAGCCCTGAATCTTATACAAAAGGGGTATGTTTTTACCAATATGAAAATAAATTAAATTTACTTCCTAAGTAAATTGATGCAAAGAGAAAAGAGGATAGATATGTGATTTTTCAGGGATCCAACTTAATGTCAATTTCATCAACTGAACAAAATCAGTAATCACTGCATAGTTACTTACAGAGAAATGTTATCTCAAACCTCACCATGTGTGACTAATCAACAAATCCCTTTAAAAGAAAATGACTTGTCAGGGATGAGCACAGGCAATGTGCTCACTAGGCTCAGAAACAAACACAAGGAGTAACCACAGCTGCTACAAAGAAAGCTAAACTTCTTAAAAAATGAACCGGAGGGTGAATTTTGTTTTATATAAAGGGCTAAGTAATTTGAGTGTTTTTTAAAATGGCCTTTCCTTAGTTAATCAAGAAATTTAAATAAACTGTCCTTCCTAAACTGCGCACATCAGCATGGAGGAAGCATAACATGGCTTCAACCCAATTTGGAATATAAAGTCTGAGAAACTAACTCAATAAACTTTGAAGACAGCAGTGCATTTGAGCTTTTTTTTGTATATTCCTTACAAGTGGCTGGGGACGTCCAGTGTCATGGTGATGGGCATACAGAGATTTCACTCAATATATACCTATGTTTTTTATTGTTTATTGTGGAAATTTAAACAAATGTCTTCAAATAAAGGCCCAATGTTAGACAAACAAAGGCACCTATTGACAATCTCAAATACTGTAAGAAAATTTATTAATTTTGTCATTGGGATTTTGAATTGGAATGTCAAGTTATTTCTATCAAAACAATATGCAAGATGGTTGAATGTTTAAAAAAATCCCTGTTTTCAATTTTTTCTTGTTAAAAAAATTAAATATTCAATCACCTCTGTGAATATTTATAATTACAAACTATATAAAGGGAAATGATAAAAGAAAATTGTGCATTATAATTTACATATGGATGCTTCCTATGTATATTTTGAGAGAGAAAATGAGAGATGAAACTGCAGAAAGTTTTTGTATCTACAGTAGTGGGACTGTGAAATCAACAGTAGCAAGACTGTGAAATCAATTTCTCTCATTTTCATGCATAGGTATTTACACAGAAATTTCTTTACACCTTCTCTATGGTATAATTCTATGGTTTGTATGTGTGGAGGAGTCTGTGAGAACATTTTGTGTACAAGATGTCAAACAATAAAGAACTACATGTGTAAAGTAATACACTAGCTAGTACAGCTAAGAACTGAGAGTAAACCATAGTTGTTAACCTCTTTTCTTCTCTTGGACAGAAGTTAATTGTGTCCCATGTGTTTTTACAATGATAGGTTTCCTATGGAAAATTATTTCTTATTTTTTCTTAGTATGTATATTATGAAGTATCCTGCAGTTCCATAGGAATAAAGAAAACAGCAAGATCATGAAGAAAAAGTCTGTCTCAATACATTGATTTGTTTGACATTCTAAGCCCTCTCATACCATATATCTCAAACAAACGAGCTACTCTTTCAAGAGCACCAGTGCCTTAGAGATTATTGTCCTTTCTCTTGGAGGAATCGGAATCTGGTGCTTCAGGTGAAGACAAAGTATATTTTGAAGAAAAGCAACCTAGAAAGATAAATACTTTAGCCTGCTGGCTGATATTCTGTCTGCTGTGAGAAGAAAGAGTTTAGATATAGTCCTTGTAAGTGGAACAAAAAAATGAAGATAAATTTAAATGCTTTGAAAAGCAACATCCCATCTCATGGTCCAAAGTTCTATCTACTAGTTTCACATCTCATAAAACTGCATTTGTTTTTACTAGTTTTCAATTTGATTTCTCTTAACACAGCTTACATAAAGACAAATATATAGAACAGTGGTAGGTAGAATGATAGAAAATATGATGCTTATCCACTTCTGTTCATTCCTGATTAAGGTAAATGCTATCCCTTTATTTTAATCCTACTCTCTTTCCTGAAAAGTGATAAGTTGGACAAGTTTAATCACATAGAATCCCTCAGAATTACACACTGTTCTGGGCTGAGGGAGACTAGTCTTTTTAACCAGGATGGGAGCAGTGGCGTCCCTGCTTACACAGGATTTGGCATTACTGAGACATTTATTCCTATGTGCAGAGATTAACAAAAGGAGAACTAGAGAGCACTTGATACCAAGTTGCTACGGGATTCTGCCTTTGTGATCTCATAGCTGGGGAAGCCTGCTATAACAGAAGTTGAGAGTGACCTTTGAACTTAGGAGACTGCACCTCCTGCCAACTCTAGGCCTTTTGGAATATGACCTTTGTCATGTTCATCATACCTATGGAGATCCTTTTGTCTAGTAATAATTCCTTCTCTCTTTTCAAGTCTAGATTTGAAGTATTGCATTTCAGATCTGAAAAGGAGTAAATTGTACTGTGTGTTTCACAAGTTCAAGTAAATTTAAAGGTTTCACATATTTTTAACACATATGTATAAAAATTCAAAGTATTTTAGTTTGAATTTTGGTATGTAAAAACTAGAACTATAGTCTAAGTTATGGCCAGCCCTATCTTTCATTGCAAATGAAAATAATGACCAGCTTGATAGAATGATTCTTTCTCTCCATCCAAGATCTCAGGGGAAATTGTCCTGTAGGAGTGATGCCTGTCAGCCATCAGTAATGACAGCGAGAGTTCAAGTTCTGAATTTAGATTATATGTTTTAATACTATGGGATAGTAATATTGTGAGCTGAATCTTAGATAGCACACTAAATATGAACCCAGTGAAGTTATATGGTTATAATTATTTTGGGAAGTTTAAAAGACCATCTTGTTTCTTTATGAGTGGAGATTTTTGATGTGTCTTGGTTCTTAAAATTCTGTTAAATTTTTTATTCTATCTTTACAGGTATCAGCAGCAGACATCTAAAGAAAAAATATAACACATGTAAGAAGTTGAGAATCATCTTTTCTCTCATATAATTTGATATATTCTTCTAATTTTTGTCAACCAGTAGTTCAGAAAAGTACTGATTTGGGTTTCCTCTGGATCATTATTAACTTGAAAGAAAAGTATTTTTAAATAATTTAACTATTATTGTTGTCATTATTCATAGTAGTAATATTTAATGGTGGTCATAATTTTTATGATATTATTTTCTTGTGACTTCCTCTGTGTCTTAGTACAATGTTTGTGTTATGTGGTTATTTATGTATCATATGAAGTAAAAGTTTTTTCAGTTGAATTGAAACTGACAGCTTTAGCAGGTGTCTCCTACCTTTCTGTTTGGGCATCTTGTATTTGAGAGGTATTAGACTGAAAAGGGATCAGCAGTTGTGTGCTTATATGTGTCAAGGAAAGACAGAGATTTCTTTGAGAAATAAATGAACAAGAGAACTCTTTCTTATTTTGTAGCAATATTTGTGATCTTGTCTGAGTCCTGCTTTTGGCAGTTTTGGGTTAACTGTTGACTCTATCATCTTAGAGGTCTCTTCAAATCTTAAGGATTCTATGATCAGTTTATTTCAATACAAATCACATGTAATCAGATGTACTATTTCTGTTTTGGAACCAGAGAACTGTTATCAAATATTTCCAGTTTATTTCAACAGCCTGTAATCCTTGTGTTTCAAAAGATCTAAAAAAAATTTTGTAGCAAAGAATAAGTTCAGCAGCAGTATTAGAGATTTTCTATGAAAATTCTATTTTTTAAAGGCCCAGGAAAAAAAGAAAAAAAGTATAGTGAAGAAATACTATACATAAGTTTCTTACCAGCCCTACCCTGAGTATGACCTCACTTGCCATATGCTTGAGCAAGATTTGCAGTCATTAATTCTACTACATTACAAATAATTAGAAGTTTTTAAAGTGTTTCCCACCCACCTGTAAATCTGCTGACCCATGAAATAAGATGTTCTGTTTTGCAAACATTGTAACTTAATCCTGGATTCTGCAAAGGCATGCAAGGGAATGTTGTCACAAGCTGTTTCAAGTCTTCATTCCAAAGTCCACACGTTTCTATTTGTCTGCTCTTTCAACTTTTTCTAATTTGACATGAAATTTTAAATGTGAAGACATCCTGGGTATATTTCTTCTCAATGGCTGTTACAATGCTGTGGTTTTGATCCAGAATGAGAATGGTGTCGATAACACACTGATTTTGCTGTTATGTTTATCCGAAGGACATTTTTCTTGTCTCATGCTGTGACAGTGAGGAGAAATGCAAAAGAATCTGGTAGGGAGCACAGCTGGTTCAGGTGACCTGAAATGACCACAGGGATATTGTACACCACAGAACGTCATGCCCAGTGTGTGAACTGGGGAGAGTTACCTGGAAGGGGAACAAAGCAGGGCTTGGGAATTGGTCAGTGGGTGGTGATTGCACTGTGCATAAATTGGGGTTTTTTCCCTTATCAATATTATTATTTACCAATTTCTTTTTATTATTGTTTTTGCTTTATTTTTAATTATTAAACTCTTTTTTATCTCAACATACAAGTTTTACATTGATTCTCCTCCCATTCCACAGGAGTGAGGGGAGAAGAAACGAGGATATTGAACGAGTGGCTGTATGGTGTTTCATCTCAGCTGGACTTATAACCATGACCAGACTATCACAATTGCTAAAATCACAAAAGAATTTATTTTTCACTCTATAGCTTTCAAAATTATACTCTGTGCATGATAGTAAAATTAGAGCTTTGTAAAACTACCACTTTTTAAGCAAAGATTTTAGTTTTGCAGTCCATGTGAATTTTATCAAAATTTGTTTAAAAAACCCTCAAACCAGCTGAATAAAAGTAAACTGAGCAACTGCATCCACTTCCTAAATTTTGTCAAACCAGCCTCTGACACAAAAATGTCATTATTCTCTGTTTATTGCTGTGAAAGTAAAAAACTTTTCCAAAAATAATAATACTTTGCTGAGTCTGCATTGAATTCTTATAGTCTCAGATCTGTACAATATGGAATCTCTGGAGTAATATTTTTTGTGATAGTTAGCAGAAGGAAATAAATGTATATTCTCTTTTTTTTCTTAATAACTTAAAAGCTTAACCATAATAATTAAAAAACCCTCCAGAACTCTAGAAGTCTATAATAATATCAGAAAATAAAAATACTTAATCAGAGATGAGAACTGGGCAAGCATCCAAGGACTAAAGCATACAAGTATGAAAAAGAAACTCTTCTGAAACTTAAATAATAACCTTTTATCATGTCAGCAATGAGTTGGAAGGAATCTGGACAAAGTGAAAATGTCATATGTATCATCAATTCAAAATCTTTTATGTATCTTCTTTTTGTGCTTCCAACATTCACATATTGGAGAGTATATGTTGCTGTATATTTCCAATCATCAATATTCTGGGAATATAAAATATGTGTCTGCAGACTGGGATGTATTTTCATCCTATGGTTTAAATTGATTTCTTTCTAAATCTAGTTAAAAGTCTCTTTAGAATGGATTTTCTTAGGTCATTCATCAATAATAGTAACCTGTTTCCTAATCCACAGATGTTATTGAAAAATAACCTTTTAAATTCCTTAATAATATTTTTCAAATTGAGATATTGCAGCATTTGCTATGTTTTATCAAAGTACCCTGTGGTTCTTTCCACCTAATACAGACTAATGAGGATCCTGAGACAAAGCACTTTCCCAAAGATAAGACAATGTTCTATCTAGTGATGCTTCATCTGGCAGGAGCAAGGACTTCTAAGAGAGCCTGAACTTCTAAGAGGAAGGATGGTATTTCCAGTTGCCACTGAGATGTGTGAAAGCTCTGGCATGAAGTGGCAGCCTGGGATTCTCTGTAACTTCCAGGGGAGCACTGTAGGACCCAAACACAAAAGAATTTTTTGTTCTTATTCTCTTTGAAGATTTGTTTGATTGCTATAGGCTTGTAAGTGCTGCTAGTCCTGTTTTGATGAAGATGATGTGACTTTCTCCAGTATAAGTGTATTTTCAATTTCACTTCTTTGACCATGAGGAGGTTTTCTTCCACTTTTCTTGTAATGTGAATTTAAAAAAAAATTGTGGACAGTAATATTTATCTGAGAGAAGATATGACTGAGCTTTTCTGAAAAGAGATGAGAAAGCACTGCTCTCACACCAATTGAAATAGTTGACTGAAAACATTTCTTGAAGATCAGGATAATATAAGCAATAAACTTACATTTATTTATTGGTAAGTTAGTAATTTGCAGCAGAAAATTAAAGTCAGAGAAATATTAGGTGCAAATCAGAACTATATGTAGCACATTTTCTTCATTTCATAGACAGTCATGGCGGTATTTTCTAAAGAAAAACTAATTTACTGGTTTATAGATACATTATAATTATTATGCAATTACATTATGGGGATAATAAAGAAAAACCTATTTTTTCAGACCTTCACAGAGGTATTCATTGCATGGGGAATTGAGTCCCCAGAACAGCACGGTTTTTCACTCTTTGGTCATGATGGGGGTTCTATGTCTGAAGAGAAAGCTGTTACAAGAGTCTTTGCAGTAGCATCTGAAGCTGGATTAGGAAAGATTTCTGAAAAAATGTTTTGCATAGTTCTTTCAAACCAGCTGGCCCTAGAACAAACATAATTCCTTGCTCTTAATGTGTCTTCAGAATTCGCAAAACATCACTTAAATAAATTCCATACAAAAGACTGATCTACCTGACCATGTCTGCAGGAATAGTTTTTATTAAAAAATTATAGTTGACATGCAATTTAATTATTTCCATAGTAGAAATCACCTCTAGGAGTCTTTGGGACACACCACCCAGGGTGTTAATCAACATTTCTAAGCACACAAATTGGACTAGACACAGCTGCAACTGCCTCAGGCTGTTTTTAGACCTGTCCAAAATTCCTAATTCTAGTGGTTCAGTTAATGATCTAGTTTCAAGTCAGAATTTTGTCTCAATCCAATCCATCATCTCATCTTTACAGATGACTACCAAGAGATTTCCTGGACCACCCAAGAATTAATGACTCTGGAGTGATTGCTGTGGAGACAGGCACAGTCCCAGGCAGTAACAGGACAGGCTCAACTTTACCACAGAACATACTTGATAACATACTTGTAATTTCACTTTTATAACTCTCACCCCCAGTACCTCTTCCTTTATACATAATGCTCTCTTTTACTGTACTCTTAGAAGAATGCTGAATAGTGTGCTGCCTTTTACTGACAGTATTTTTGGGCTTTTGTTCTGGTGTCTGTCAGCACTGCTGTTCCTGCCCCTCAAGAACAGTCCTCTTGCTACCCTGCTTCAAGCTCATCAGCACATGTGGAGGTACAGCTGCAAAGCCTGAAATGTGGCAGGAATTACTTGTAGGGCTCAGCCAGTGGATTAGCTCTCTGCAATTCCCATCTCTTTCCATGACAGAAGTTCCTATTCCTAGCACTGATAAGAGAGGAGAGCAGAAAGGAAGAACAAGAAGAAACTTACACCTGAGATTACTGCTAGGAATCGTATAAAACCTGCACTGGCTTTCAGTAAAGCAGAAAATGGCAAGGACAGGAACAAGTAACAGACAAGAACAGGGAGTTATTTTCATAAGACCTAGGAGATTTCAAAATATTTTTTTTTTGTTAGTGCTAAAAGAAATATTTGACTCAGAATTAATTTGTGAAATGCTATTTAGACGAAAATTGCTTCTAATCAAGCTTCGGGAAAAGTCAATACATTTCTGGAAGACCACATAAGAGATAAGAGTCTTTGAATACATTATTTTTAAATTGTTTTACACTTCAGAATATATTGCAAGGTTGAAATATTGATTAATTATGGATGTGGGTAAAATTTCATTTTCTGCAGCTGGGACTCTTTTGTGCCCTAATAATAATATTTTTTCAAAACTGACATTGTCTAATAAAACCCTATAATTTAACTTTTTAACTGAAATGCAGTGTAATATTTGTTGCTGAAGGAAGGATTGGGCACATCATGCTTTCTTAAGATGATTGTATATATGTTTAATCTTCAAGCAAATTTGATAAATTTGTGTATATGCACATGGATTTTCTGATGCAAAGTTAATGCAGACTGTTACTTAGGAAACAAAAGATAAGAAAGATATATATTTCTCTTTTTATTTTTTTTTAATTACTGCTTTTGAAACAAATTAATTGGTTTCCATGTGAAAGTGAGAGTCCAAAATATATCTATGTCAGATCTGCTTGGCTGCCAGTTGCAGTTAACCCAGCAAGTTGCCAGTGCAGCTCTAAGTCTCTAAAAGTCCTTTCTCTCAGTACAAGTACTTTAGAGAAGGGCCCAACTAATTAATCTGATACACAGAGCTCAACCTAATATTCAGTCTTGAAGCTGTATGAAATCTGACTATGGTTGTTTGCATTTGGCCTGTTATACAGACTCACTTATATGAAGAAGATACAGGGATACAGGTGAGAGTTCTCCAGTCACAATTTAAATGTAATGCAATTTGTCTTTCTCTTTTCTGACGGTATCAGATTACATGAGTATGACGCCAGGGAAACTGAAGAATTACTGCTGATGCACATGGTTGGGGCATATGTGTGGATTCAGGACTGTAATACCTAAGTGTACCTAAGTGTGGGATCCATATACTTCAATGGCAAAATAGAATACTTGTCCTTACTCTCTATAATGTAGGTCAATAAACATACTTTCTACTATTTTACAACTTATTTTCCAGTTTCAAGTGCCTGTACTCCTGAGACTTGAACAGATTTTCTGGAAGACATAAAAATTTTTCTAATAAAAACCAGCTTTCCTTTGTAATCTTCCCAAATTTCAGTCCAAATTCTTTTCTCTTTTTTTTTTTTTTTCATATCTGAATCTGATATTTCCCTTCCAAAAGATTAAATAAATTCTCTTTTTCCTTCATGTTACTGTAGGAAGTGATTGGGTATTTTTTTCCATAACGCAAATTCTCTGTCTTTCTAGATAGAATTTCTTTGACTCATGGGATCTTGTGTTAACAGTTTGCTTCTCTCTGCTAATGGATTCGCTGCTTGAATAGTACCAACATCATGCAAAATAGAGTAGGAAATTGGTCTGCAGATTTTCTTCATTCCCCATTGGTATAGAGATTGCAGAGGAGATCATTAAGCACTCTCCATCCCATCTCATGATTCTTAATTTTGGGATGCACACAGACAAGGTTTTAAGAAGGTACAATGGGAGATCAAATTTATGCATTTGTTTATACTGGCTTGTGTTTTGGTAAGGCAACTGTCTTGCTCAAAATGATTAGATGGTGAAATTAAGTGCTCATATTCTTAGCTTCACAACATTTAGTTGTTTGATGTTCTCATTTTCTAGTATATTTTTCTCTATATATTTTTATGATAAGGAGTTTGTTGGACTTTTCCCTTTTCTAGTTTGTTGCATAAAAAATGAATCATATCTGCCTGAAGTGAGTGCTTCTTTGAGATAAAGGTCACAATTTGCTCTATAGAGAGCAAATTTTAAATTCAGTTTCTTAAACTTGGTGACCATGAAAGAGTGATTTATACTGCTATGGTAGAACAGTTTAAGGCTGCACTTGGATTTGAACAAAAAAAAAAAAAAAAAATTGCTGTATGCAGCAGAACTGATTTAAAAAAAAATATATATATATAAAAGTGGAAAACCTTGAAGTTGAGATAGAAATAGTTAGTTCTGAAAAAGCCTGTGGTCTTAGCAAAATAAATTCATCTGCAGCTCAGTGAAATACAATGCAGTTCTTAAGTGACATCAGTCTAAGCAGTCTGTCAGACTAAAGAAGGAGCAAACATTCTGTTAAATAAGACTGGTTTCTAAATTACTAATCTTTATGCTGCAGCCATTCACTTGTGATTTCAGTGGCATTGGAAATGGGCCTTTCTTTTCAGAAAACAGAAAATAGAAACAAGAATTTTCTAAGTAAAAAAATAAGGATGTTATATACATAGAGAATAATTATAAGTGTTTTGCAGTGCTTTAACCTTAGGACAATTTCTGTTTGTGTCTTAGAGGAGGTGCCTCAGAATGGGAGTGTGTAGCTGTAATAACCCTCATGAATTAGAGATTTTAAAAATAAGTATGTTGCATTGAAGTACTAAACTTCTTTAGTAAAATTTGTGTCATATTGGACTCATCAATTAAAAAAAACCAACCAACCAAACAAACAAAAAAAACCTAACTGAAGCCCATGTCAAACTTGAGCTCAGTCTAAGAAGATGCAGATAACTTTCTGGAAGGGGAAAAATTTCTGATCACAATTAGTTACCAATGAAAATTTCTTGTATTGTGTAAAGATCACACACCATAAAGATAACCTAGTAAAGTATCAGGAACCTAAGTATAAAATTAAGGATCTAAATGGTCTAATTTGTTGTCTAGCAGTTAAACTTACCATGAATAAGTAAAATACTTAAAATATTCAATGTTGCCAAGGCATTACTACTTTGGATGTGACATATTTTTCTGTTCAATATGGGACATATTTGAATATGACCCACTTAAAAATCTGACTCAAACATTATGATAGTGACATCCACAGAAAGATTAATACAGAACTGGGAAGAGAGTAGAAAAAATTTAAATACAAAAATAAATATATACAAAATAAAGTAAAAAAGGATTCTACTATATCAGACGAGGCAGAGTGCAAAACAAGTATAGAGAGACTAAAAATAGAAACAAAGATATATGGCATTTTTAAAGATAAAATAATATTAGATTAAAATCCTCAGTATGCAGATTAATTGACTTTTATTTATCAAAACATTTTTATTTATTATGCAATTATGAAAGGTTTTTTATATATGAGAAAAAATATAAATTATAATTTCTCATATAAGTGAGTAACATAGAGATATCCTATATTTTAAGAATTGAATCATAGTTTATCTACCTTTTATAAATGATTCACAGGTGGAATTCCCTTTTTAGAAAAGGCTGCAAGAAGAAACATCTGTGAGATCTGATAAAAGAGCAAAGATGCTGTAACCTAACATCCACCAGCTAGTGCCTTGTTCATGTAGGTATGTACTTTTCATAGAGAATTACTTAAAATATGGAATATTAACCAAAACTGACATTTATGGTTTATAGCTACAGTTGAGTTCAACAATGCAGTTCCCCCTCCTTTCTTTTCCACCCACTACCACCCTTGTAGCTAAGTCAATCAAGGCTCATTGATCTGGGAAAAAATAATGGTAAATATATGTCATTATCATGTATTATGAGATTTCCACTATTTTCTACTTTTATCTAGAAAAGAAATATGAGCACTACTTTTGTTGTTCAACTTCCACTAATGTCTTGAATTAGGTTGTGCAGAATCATGGAAATTCATTATCTGAACATGTTGAATCTGAAAAGGCTGTTCAGTTCACTGGAACTTCTGAGTGAAAGTTTAAGTCAGTTCTTATTTTTTCAATACTGGCTCATCCATTCATAGGTCTGATACAATAATTTGGCTCTTCCTAAGACAGCTGTAAAAGGCTAGAAAAGATTTAACATCTCCATTCTGACTTCATGTAAACCAAAAATAAGAAATATTGAGCAATTTTTTCCCTTTTAAACCAAATGGATGCTTCTTAGAATAATGTTAAAATAATAAAGTTAAAATTAATTATATTGAGTTAAACTAGAGGTTTATTTAACCCAGTGTTGTCTCCCTGTCCTTGGCTAAATGCTTACTAAAGGTCAATGTAGTATTTCCACCAGCTTATTATCAGATTTTGGCAATTAGTACTTAAGATCTTCTGTAATGAACACTTTGCTTCTGCATCACAGTGTTTAATAGACCTTGCTGGATATTTTTACTATGAATTTGTCTAATCTACTTTTGATCCCATTTGTACTTTTGACATCCAAAATATCGTGTAGCAATGAGTGCCAGAATTTAATTATGCATTCTGTGAAATTCTGCTACCCTTGATTTGTTTTAAACCAGTTGCCTTATAATCTCTTTTGTTGTCCCTACTTTCTGTGCTATGAGAAACAGTGAAGAATGGTTTCCTATTCATCTGTTCCATGCCAGTCATTGTTTTATACACTTTTATCATACCATTACCACCATTATCATACATGCAGAGCCTGCTGGTTCTTGTTCTATTTAATTTTTCCTTCTACAGAAAACATTTTATACCTTCTTCATATCAGTTATATCCATCCTGTCAGCAAGTGCAATATTCGACACACTGGAATACCACAGAGGTATTAGTGACACAGCAATATTATCTGTTCTTTTCTCTGTTTTTAAGAGCTCATGATGTCCAATTTGGCTTTTTGACCTCAGGTAATACTGAGCTGATTTTTTTTCTTAATTTCAGATGTAGACCGCTCACTTAACTGACTAAAAACAAAATTTAAGCCCATCAAAATGCATGTACAGTTAGAATTGTAGTTCCCTCTGTGCATTAAAATTTTTGATATTAATATTTTTTCCCAGAATATTTTTGACTGAGATTATTTTTCTACTCTTTCAATTTGTTTACTTATAACTATTCTCAAGTGTCATTAACCATCAAACATTTATCATGCCACTACTTATCTGTCTATATTAAGTTTGTTAGGCAGTTCATTTGTTCTGCAAAAATACCTTTCATGACACAATACCATGCTACCTTGAACACCAACCATTTATGTTTGCTAGTATTTTCCCATTAGGTAACTAGTTATTGATACAAAATATCTTATTTTCCATTACGGTGTAAAAAATACTCACAAAACCCTAACAAGTCTGTGAAATATTCCTTATTCTGAAAAAAAAAGTTCTTTTTGCTCCACCATTATATTACAGTTACCATGTCTCTTATTTCTATGTTGATTAGTGAAGATTCAAACCTAAGTACTTGTTACTGCAGAAAGGCTGACCTTTTTTTTTATCTGTAGAATTTCTATACTGGGAGAACTAAAGGGTTTGAGGAGGAAACAGGCAAAAATACTCCTTCCACATCTGGTGAAACCAGATATTGTTTTTTCAGTACAGATTATCATATCATGGCAGCCACTCCAGTGAAACTTAAACTTTCATCTGCACAGTGAATCTATTAAATTGTGCACATAGTCATAAGCTGAACATGGTATTTTCTTACAACAGAAGTACATTTTCATGCATTTAATTATTTTGTCTATGTGTTATAAGACATTTTCTGGAATCTTTCTTGTGTTTTATATTTCTGGTGTTTTTAATTTCTGGAATAATCACAATCAAAGAGAATCAAGTGTGTTTAAGTGAATATTCGCTCAGGAGTAAGTTCAGATCAGTCACTCAGGAGTGACTATTTGTCTGTTGGGGGTTTGACCTTCTAAAAGCTTAGTTGAAAGAGAGAGGACATCTGTAGCTAAAATGGAACTGAGTCATATTTCACCCTTCTTATATAGCTAGTAGCTGGAGTTTTCTTCTTTTATTATAAACAAAAGAAGATAGGCTGTAGTTAATGCCCCTGCAGGAAAGACAGGAGGATTTGTAGAGACTTCTCAATTTTTAAATTTTATTTCTGATATATAGAGAATTTTTCCTTCAGTCTTTTTCTAATACTGAACCAGTAGTATTCATCTAAGTACAAAATAGCCAGAAATATAGGACCATGTATTGTGGCAGCACCCTTAAACATTAGTAGGTGGAGTCAAGTAGGAGAAAGAAGAGTGAAAAAAAAAATTTCTTAAAAAATACTAAAAGGATTTGTCCGTCACCTATTTAGCTAAATATTTCTATATTGACAAATGAAGAAAAAAATGTCAGAAAAATAAAAGCATGGGAAGCAGAACAATCCCGAAAAACTAACTGTCTGACTGAGGAGACAAAGAATTCACATAACAATCATGTAGATTTTATCCTATTGCCAAAATGTTCTGTGAATACAAAGAAGAAGATAATAAATTATAGGTATATTAAGTGTTTAAAATATGAATTGATTTTCATCTTGGAAAAACTAACACCAATGATTTTTCTCTTCTAATAGAAGTGAATTTTCACATTTTCACATTTTGGGGTTTTTTTTCCAGTTCCTGGGAAATGGTATTTCTATAAGCCTGACCCTGTGAAGTGCTTCAGATTTTTTTCCTCAAAAGTAAATATAAAACTGTAATTTTCAGAAGTGAATTCTTGCTACTTGACAGCTGGAACAATAATTTCTTGCCACTGAAAATGCCATTTACTTAAATCAGCACAACTTTACAGTATTTCACTTTTTTCATCTAAAAATGCATAAATATTAATTTCCACATTCTTCTTAACATATTCAAGAGTTTTAAGTTTTTCTAGTCAATGATCTAGTGCATGGACACCGTGATTTTTTTTTTTTTGTTTTGGTGAAAAACTACTGTTTAGAAAATATTTGGTAAGTTTAAACTTGGCTTTTAGCCACGTTATAATTAGTCAAAATTATGACCTCTGAATATTGAGATTTTTAACTGAAAATATCACAATCTTTAACTGTAGTAGACATGTAACACATGTCCCTAATAATTGAACAGTATCAATGATTTCCACATAAAACCACAAAAGAAAGCAAGATGAGACTTCAACTCTTTTATCTCCCTAAGTTGTATTTGAGATCTAAACTTATTTTTAGTTTTTTTTCGCTAACAGGTAAATAACCAGTTTATCTTAATTAGATTGGATTATTGGAAATAAAAATGCTATTGAAAACAGCAATGGAGCAGAATATTGTCTTTTATCAAGAACATTATCTTGTAAATATCTTAAGCTGTCTGGTTACCATGATAAATAGGTTGGGGTACATGCACACTTTAATTACTAACAGTGAAATCTGCTGAAATTGAAGTATTGCACTTGGTAAGAGCTATTAATTTTGAAATGACCCATTTAATAATGACCCATGGTATCAAAGTATGGATTTAAATTGGTAATTAATAAAAGTCCATCTCTGAATATGCTAACACAAGAGCTCAATAAAAATGCTAACTAGGACTCAAATACCACAGACAGTTTATTGACATTTTAATACATATTACTTATGCTAAATACTTTTGTACACTCAGAACTAAGGATGAGAGGATAACAATGGAGATATTTCCCAGCTAGCAGTTAGGAGATCAGTGGCACACTTAGTGGACTAGCTCATTTTGTATGTTTTAATCCTGCTTATAATGGAGGAACATGGCATGACTTCTTATTGAATCTGCATTTACAAAATGAAACATTTTATCTCAGAATACAGAGAACAAGAATTCTGCTACCAAAAAAAAAAAAAAATAAACTAAGTCTCACCAGACATCAGACTATGTTTTTAATGTCCAGGACATGAGTAAAGTGAGCTTTCTGTGATTTAATAGTGACAGTGTCACTGCTGGTACAAAACCAAAAGCTGACATATTATCTGTCTGGTTTCTTCCTCCTATATATATGAAAACTCACATTTCAGACACTCAAAACACCTCATAAACCCTAATTGCATATGTCAGAAAATGCAGAAGTTTGTACTCTGTTCTGTAGGACAGATCAGGTATTTCTTGAGAAAAATACCAAGTTCTATTCTGAAACATAGCACCTTTTTCTCAGACAATCCAAGGATTAATTATCTTAGTGCAGAAAAATATTTCACTGCATATTTAAGTCTATAGGATTAGTGTGTCTTGCTGAATTATGCCCTAAATTTATAGCTATTTTATTGGTAGAAAGTGTGTGTTAATGGAACAATAGCATGAATCTTTAAACTGTAAAATAGCAGTTGAGGTATATAGTATGTTTATAGAAGACTGCAAAATAAGGTCTTTTCCCCACATACCTAAATGTAACTTTTTCCTGTGTTAAATATCAAGTTTTGGCTGATGATTATATGTGTATTTATCTCTCTATTTTTCTTCTGCATATATATATATGAATATATATATATAGATATATATATATATACACACACATAGATACAAATGTGTAAAAGTTGTTTTGAAGACTGAAATTTTTAATGGAAGACAATTTTTTTTTTGGGGGGGGGAAAGCTGTGTTACAGCTTTCAATCTTTTTTGAGATATTCTGAGACCCCCCGTAGTATAAGCAATTAACAAGCACCATCATCAATTCTCTCTTATTGTCTGCAGTAATATAATTTAAAATTTGGTTGAGACCTTCCTTGTAAATTTCAATGCCTACATTCTTTTGATGTCAGTTCTTTACACTTTCACTGCTTCACCTTCATTCTGGCATTTGTGAGTGAAAAGCAATGAACACTCTTTAGGCAAACTTGTCCCTGCCTTTATTTTCTGAGCTTCCCAACAAAAATTAGTTCCCACGGCATGAAATAACTATAATAGCCTAGATATAACAATGAAGCATAACTGATTACACTGGACATATATAGGGCCTTTTTAAAATAATGCAATTATTTTGTAAAACTACTTATTACAGAGTTTAAGAAATTGGAAATATTTTATTTATTTGTTATTGCTTTTAACTGACAAGTGACAAATTCTGCTCTCTTCAGCTGTCTAACATGTCTGTTGGAGTATTTCAAAGATCACAGGTGACCTGTACCTCTAGACTTCTTTTTGGGGAAAATCTTGACAGAGTAGATAGGAAAAACCAGAGAAAAAAACCAAGTTATTGTGAAGTCATGTCAGAATACAGTTAAGAAGAATATGGTTGATAAATGCTACCAGGATTTGATCCAGGCATAACACTGAGTTTTAGTAATCTAAACCCCCTCAATTAAAAATGGTAGTACAAGTGTAAATATTAAAAAAAAAAACAACTTCAGAACATGAAAATGCCCATTCTGGAAATTCACATAGGAAACTGCAGCTTGAATTAGTACTTCATGCTGTACCGAAATTTCTTTTGATTGCTGCTCTGTCTTTAGTGGGATCATCTAAATATCCAGCTTTCCTTTTTAACAAAAATACACAAGAATAGTTGGCAGGTTTATTGATTCCAAATATCTCTCTTTAGAATTGCTGTTAGATTTTGTTTAGTAAAAGGAGTATATTTCTCAAAACCATGAAAGTTTTTTCCCCTCACCTTTTTAAAATTCTCACTTGTATACTTCAATGCAAAGTTAAAATCTGTGTTCTGTATCACCTTAACCTTTATATTATCAAATACATTATTGTTGTGTGGTAGGCTGACTTTGGCTAGCCGCCAGATACTTTCCAAACCCCTTCCTCACTTTTCCTCCCCAACAGGATGGGAGAAAATAAGATTAAATTCCTTATGTGTTGATGTAAATACAAGGAGGTCACTCACCAATTACTGTCACAGGCAAACCAAAGACAACTTGCAGAAGATTAATTTAATTTGTTGCCAATTAAAATGGATTTGGATAATGAGAAACAAAGGCAATTACAACAATACCTTCTCTGGACTATCCTCTTTTATTTTAGGTTTACCTTTACTTTTTCATTATTGACTCATTATTAACTACTGTGGAAAACCTATTTGAGTACATGCTTGCCAGAGGTAGCTACCTGGAAATATTTATCTGCTCTAATATGGGGCCATTTACAGCCTGTGGTGTAGATTTTTGTTATGGTGTAGATCTCTTCACAGGCTGCAGGGGAATCTCTGCTTCAGGACCTGGAGCACCTCCTTCAACTCCTTCTTCACTGGTTTGAACCAATTAGCCCTGCTGAAGAGTATCATGTTTCATTCAGATAGCATTGGACCATGGAGTGGTACCTACAATTAAGAATATATTTAAACTCTTGCAGAAGCAGAGCTTAAATTTCATACCACTCCAACAAACAAACCGTGTGTGGACCAAGTAATAGTGAGCTTTATATTCAGACAAAGCTGATATGCCTCCTTAAGCAATATAATATTTCAGTTAAGGGAAAAATATAATAAAATTTTAAATCTTCTCTGCTTTAAACTCATGACTGTTTGGAGTTTACTTTGTTGAGAGAAATTGTTTAATCCCTGTAGAAAGGTCTTGTAAGTCAATTTCCATTTGGTATAATGATGTTACATCTTAGCTAGCTACTTTTGTCATCTAATGTTAGCAGGGCGAACTTGACTTTTTAAAATTAATGGACCATCACACCTTCAGTTGTTTAGACTCCTGGAGAAGAATACATTATTCTAAATTTATTTCATATTTTTGTGTAACATGTCATGAATGGCAAATAAACGCACAATGGAATATGGATCATCAACTTTATCTGAGGAATTACAATCACAACTTCTTTGAATTGATAGAACTAAATTCCAGATTATTGAAATACATGTCTCCACCTAACAATTTTTTTAAGGAAGTTCTGTTTTACTTTTCTTTTACTTTTTAACATGGAGTCTCACTTATTTCAAGTGAATGACAAAAGAATCTCCACTTGGAGTCCAGTGTCTTTGGTTTAATTATTCTTTTGAGACTGATGTGATGGATGTTTATATAGAAAAACTAGCTATTTGGTCACTCAGGCTATGTCTGTATTACTAAGTATAATAGTTTAGTGACAGTTTTGTAAGTCATGATGTTAAGTAGCACACTGTAATTTGTACACCAATTTAAGTCTTTTTCTTCCATAGAACAAGGCTATCTATTGGAAATGATCCAAAGCCATTATTATATTCTCATTCATAAGCAGAGAACATGGTGTGTAATTTGTTTTGGGCCAAAACCAGACTAGGATATGTTATGTACATATATGATACATTCTGTAATGCCAAAAGAAAGCCATAAGCCTGAGAAATTGTCACTTCACTCAAATTGCATAACATTTGTTACAATTATTAAATAGATCCTGAAGACATGGATCAGATTTTTAAGCCAATTAGGACCACAAATAAAAAGATAAATATACATGATGTTACAAACTAGACATAGTTGGTAACAGAGATTTATGTTCTAAAACATCAGGGTAATTAAATTTGATAATTACAAACAAACCTGCAATTATTATTCCATATTTTTACTTTGTTTGTGCCAAGAAGTGTAAAGTTAACTGGAACAAGTACATATGATGCCTCACAAGTTATTAATGTAGTACTAAATTCTGTGGACTTTGCACATGATTGACACATTATTACCTTGCTTCTAGTAGGCTGATTTTATAGAGGTTTCTATCAGGTTAATCAGGATAATAAGTCTTTTTGAAAGCCATTTCTGCTTTTATAAGCATTAGCAGTTTCTCCCACTCAACAAAAATGAAAACACATCAGTGTGTTTTATTGGTCACAGGTCATTATGTATTTTTAAATAAGGCTTTGCTAGGGAGTAGCAGTATACAAATCTTGTTGCATGGTGAAACCTTCACACTCCTTTATTCACTGCAGTTTTCCAGGAAGGGATCTATAATTTTAGTGTAAGGTTGCTCTTAGCTTCAGCCCTACACTGCTCCTTGTCTTGTGTCAACTCTCCTACAAGTTTAGGCCTCTGATATACTATGGGACTAACTGGAAATCAGCAATATCATGTTACTGATGGGCACCAGAGGTGCTCGGCATGGCAGTACTGAGAGAGAGAGGGAAAGGTGGGATGAGACAGAAGAATTCCTCTACTGCCTCGTTCTCCTATGAAGACCAACAACCTCTGTCACTGAAAATGTTGTAAATGCAAAACTGCTATCAAATGAAAAACCAATTGAAACTAATTCCTGAAAAATGGTTTTGTGAGAAAAAAGAAAATCAAACGAGTACAACTACAACTTATATGTTCAAAATTATTCATTGCGTTTCCCTATAAATTAAAGAGACTGTACCTCATCTTGAGCATAACTATTAGGAAAGATGTTCACTCATTCTCTCTCCTCACTTCTTCTTTCCCCCTCCAAGTAAAACAAAACAAAATAAAACAACAAAAAAAAAATCCCCCCAAACAAACCAAAAGACCCCAAAACTTGAAACATTTAAAATTAACTTAAAATACCTTTCCAACAAAATTGAAACATCTATTGACATGACCTATTCTGTCTATTTCCTTCATAATTTGAACACATATAATTTTTTGCCTTCTTGTCCATGAACACTCATAGATAACTGCCCCAAGGCATATTCGTTTAAGGAGGAGCTTCCCAAAATGACAGCAAATCCTTTCTGATTAGTCTCAAGGGACTCCAATTCAGTATCCAAGACATTTTTTTCCTTTCAAATAGTGACTTACTCCTCATCAAGATGCAACTATCTTGAAAATTACTGGTGTCATAAATGACCTAACAAAAAACTGAGAAGCTGAAAAAAATAAACTATAGCAGAAGGACACATTTTCTTATGATTTTTCAAACTTGTACTCTTCCTTTTTTCTTTTTTACTTTTCTGTTTATTTTTAAACTTATTTTAAAAAGGTAAGGTTTGAATGGAATAAACCTTTCAGTTTTCCATTGTTTTTCCTATGAAATTGTATGCTTCTCTGAAATGTTCTTTCTGCCTCTTTTGGACTTTTTCTCCACTGCCACCGATGGATATGTCTGAAGACTTTTGTGTCTCCAAGAGTATTTACCAAAACCATGATTTGCATTTTCTGGGGAAGATCTAGTACAAAATTACATTTTATTGTTTCATGTAGCATAGGATCATAGTGTCTCAAAGCAGCCTCGGAAGAGATAATCTTCTCTCAGGTGCTCAGGTGCATTTTAGGGAAGTGTTCTTCCTTTCTTGCTCAAGTTTTAAAAATAAGCTGCACAAAAACATTTCTCAACACATTCAACAGGACAATGTTCAAACATCCATGGAAGTTTTTTTTTTGCCTGATATCCAAGGAAAAGCAGAGAGAGAAGGAGAATTAGCTTACATAAGACAAAGAAAAATCTTAAAAATCCCTTAATTAAGCCACTGAAAAAAGTGCATCTATTTGTACAAAATGTCAGTTGTCACTGGTAGGATATATTTGAAAAACAGAAGTGACTGCAAACTCATTGCATACATTTGATGTGGTAGGAGAACCTTGAACAAACCTGGTGCCATACCTGGATATGTTTCTTTTCCCTCCATTTCCCTCCACATTTGCTACTAGAAGAGATTTCAAGAATTTGTCACTTAATGAGACAAACATAAAGATAAACAAAGCTGGGAAATGCAGATACTAGATTTGACTGTGCTATATGATTGTCTTTTAACTTCACAGCATTTTGATTCTGTGGGTTTTTAGGATAATGTAATTTTAAATGTTTGTTAATAAGATAGATTTGAAATTACTAGAGTTATTAAATATCTGGATGGTTGAATGAATTTGCCTTATTCTTTTATTTTTCCTTGCCATTTTCCTATCTGTGTTTTCACCAGGCTGTTTTCTATTTTTTATATTTATTGTAATACAATGAGTAAAAGAGGAATGTTTATCCTTTATTAGACCTGGACTAGACCAAAATTATTAATTTAGTTTTCAGATAGTCTCCCCTAACTTTGCTATCAATCTGAACAGAAGATTCGTAGCAACACACAAGATTTTTAAGGTTGTGTTAGTAAAAGTCAGCAGTCAAACTATTATAATTTAAACATACTAGGTAGACCTAGAGAGTTCATTTTACAGGAAAGATTAGATGCATTGGAGAACAACATGAGTGAAGGCCTTTATGTTAATGCTTCTGGGAAAATTGGTACTGATAGTGTCTAATGAGACAGCATGCTGTTGTAAAAATTCAGTCAAAAATTAAGACTACAAAAAGACAGAGTGATGGTAATGTAGTTTTTCTGTTGCATGACTATGTTCCATCTTTATAATCTTAGCATCCTCTTATTTTTGATTCTCTTATTTACTGAAAATAAAGGAAATCTTTGCTGCATTTCAGTAGCAATGAGTAAAGGCAGCAATTTTCTGAGGTTTTTCTTAGTTGATATTAAAAGTCTTGATATATGTTTATACGTGAATCATACCAAATTATGTTTGGTTTCTTATTTAGTTCATATATTATGGAATTTTCAGCTAACATTTGGTGCAAAATGTTTTTCAGGAAGTTAACTGAATGCATATATTATTTAAATCTTCTCATATGGTGTTATTCGGTCAACAGGTGATGCAGAAAGGATTAATGTAAATTCTATTCAAGCAAATCACACTTCCCACTGAAATAATATTACAAACTGTTACTAAAAACCATCTTAGAAATATGACTTGTTAAAATGTAAAGACAAAAAGTGTACTTCTGCCTTGCTGGGAAGGGAATTGAAATCAGAATCTCTGGGCTTAGTTGAGTGAACTTAAATGGATATTGTTTCTCCTTTTCCTGTAAGAGACAAGAAAGTAAGCTCAGTGTAGACTGGAAAGGAATTTATATGGATAATTGATGGAAGGAATATATATAGATAATTGATGGAAATTATTCCATTTTTTAACAGCAGGACATCCAAAGATTTTGATCATTTTGATCAAATTTTTGTACACAGATTTATTTATTTAGACTTTATTCTAATTCAAAGTGACTTTAAAAGAACTTTAAAATATTGATTTTATTTTCTTGTTGAGTATGTCTTACAAAAACATGCCTGTACTAAGATACTGTATGGAAAGATACTTGCTTTAGTAAAAATGTTTTATTGGTCCTTAATATTATGACAAGAATTGAGGTTTCATCTGTTTTATTAATATGTGTATACAGTGAAGGCATGAAATACATCTGCATTTTTTCAGGTTTTGTTATTTTTGAAAAGAGGATAGAAGTAGTAAATTTTCTGCATTCTAGAAAGAACAAAGTGACTATATTTTTTAATGCTACTATCATTAATCATGGCACATTGAATTACTCACATCTGACTCTCTGGGCTATTGATGGAAAACATCTGCAGTATAAAATAAGTGAAAGAGGAAGAGGATAACTTGAAGAATTATACTTTATACTACAATTCCAGTTCCTTTGGGAGTTGGCAACTTTTTTTTTCCTTGTGTTTTGGAGAAAACAAAATTATATCTTCTTTAGATTTTGCAAGGATCAGGCTTTTTTGCAACTTTCCTTTATCTTCTGAATCAAGTTGTTGATGAACAAGGGTTGTTTATGTGGTCCAGGCTAAATAGGTTCTTTTTTTCATGAAGAGAGTGAATTAAACCATCCCAATTTGTTCTATATCTCATCAAACAGACATAAACAGTTCCATTCCAGAGCTGAACAATCTAAAAGACAATTCAGCATGATCTAATGATAATATAATTAATAAATAATTATTACAAAACAAGTCAGCATTTATTATACAACTAATCTTAAGCAAAAATCCTGAAGTCAGAACAGAACTGCACTGAGTAAAGTCTTTATCATGCAAAGCAGCATAAGAATTCTGCAGAATTCTTTCCTTCCCCATGGGTTTCTAAAGTTCAGGTTCATGTGTTTTTCAGTGGCGAAGCTGGTTAAAAAAATCACTTTTCTAACACCACTTGCTGATTCCTGCCTCTGTGTTAGAATTTGTCACTTTTTCAAATGTACCAATGAAACAATTTGTAATGCTGTAAAGTGGATCATTGATGTGAATAACAACCCTTGGAGACTCTTTCATTAATAGAGCTCACTTCAGGGATCTATTCCACATTATGGCCTTACAAATGTTTTCAACAGCACCGATGACAGGGTGGTGAATGAGAACAAGCAGTGGGAGGTCAAGGTGTATGTATTTGTGTAGGGAGTGAGGACCTCTTTAACTTTACTTCTAAGAGCATATAGAACTATGCTCTTAGTCTTCCACCTTCTCTCTTCTTTATATACAACTTCTATTCACTTTTTTTTTTTTTGTGCCTCCTTCCAGGGGGTAATCACTACTTAAAGCAAATGTTGAAAATTCCATTCTCTTCAGCAAGGTGTAATTTCTCAGGTTAGAAAGGCCTTACTGAATTCCTGACAGCACTGCATAAACTACCACAAATATCTACAAGTCCCATCACAAGGTAAGATTTTTAACACATTTTTTTCTTTAGTTTAGATATAGAGAGAAATGAAAAAGAAGCCAGACGTAATGATGACAAATGTATTTACACATTGCCCAGGCAGTCAGTCCTCCTTCTATTGTGGTTAAGAAATACCTAATTTATTTCATTTGAAACAGATGCTGAAAAGTTGTAGATAGACTTAAACAGTAAATTGAAACAGTACATTGCAGGCATTACCCATAATCTCTCCGATTTCATACTAGATCTTACATTTTTGTGACATAATACCTGCCTATTTCACAAAATTTAAAGAAGAATGTCAACTAGTGTAAGTATAAAAAAAAAAAACCCACAGCCTGAGCAAGGACTGCATACAAAAGTCCTGAGTAAATAGTAGAAAAAATCTGACTTGGTTTTGGGATGTTTATTTTCAGATTTTTCAGATATTTCAGCTATGTTCAGAATGAGAAAACTGTTTCACTTACTAACTAATGTAAAACTATGCAAGTTATCTTATGTACTTTGTCCAACCTGCCCCTTATAGCCCATTGCACAGGACCATGTCCAGATGACTTTTCAATATCTCCAACAGAGTGTGCTGGTTTTGGTGGGGGTAGACTAATTTTCTTCACAGAGGCTGGTATGGAGCTATGTTTCAGATTTTTGCTGAACACAAGGTTGATGATATAGGGGTGTTTTTGTTACTGCTGAGCAAGGCTTACAAAGAACCAAGGTCTCTTCTGCTTTTTGGCCAAAGGGATATTCCAGACCACAGGGCATCATGCTCTGTATATAAAGCAAAGGACTTAAGGAGGGTATGTTTGGAGTGATGGTGTTTTTCTTCCCAAGTAACTGTTATATATGGGGTCCCTGCTATCTTGGAGATGGCTAAACACCTGCCCGCCCATGGGAAGCAGTAAATTAATTCCTTGTTTTGCTTTGCTTTTGTGTTCAGCTTTTGTTTTCCCTCCACACTGAATTCCTTCTGTATTGAATGGTCCATCCAAAAAATCCATGTCTTTCCAGTTTAGACAGAAGGGTGCTGTGTGACTCAGTGTCAAACATTTTGTACAAATCTGGCTAGAAGACACTAGACACTCTTCTGTTACCAAAAAAATGCTGTTACCCCTATCACTGAAGGCACCAAGTTTCTCAGACACCATTTGCCATTGTTAAGCCTTGAAAATAAATGGAATTTCACTCACCTTGAAAGAATGGAATTTGACTTTTTCTTTCTGTGCAAATCTTTGCCTGGTTGTAATGATTTCTTAGCAGATAGCCAGTCAAAAGATTAATAGAATTAGAATAGTTGTAAAATAAGCTGCTCTCACTGACAGCTAGCTTGGCTTTTTCTCTCTTCTTTTTGAAAGATAGTAAACAGAAACAAAGCCTGCAGCAATACAAAGAAAGCTAGCACATGAAAGAGGGATTAGCTTCAGGAGGGTATGACAGATGTAAAGTGCTTTGCACACATTGCTATGTGATGTTCAACATATGTTGTCAATTAAAAATTGCTTAAGAAATATTTAACAAGGCAAAGCTAACATACTCCTAGTTTGTACGAATATATTGAGCTTATGCATCACTGCCTCTCATTTATTTTTTTTCAGTTTTGTTGCAAGCTAAAGAGAGCCTTATATAACATGACTCTCAGCTAGTTTATATTCAAAGTACTATTTAATTTGAAGTATTGTAAAACAGTGTTTGTTTCATCTTTTGGTAAAACAATGACTGGATAATTTAGCAAGGCAGAAGACTTGCTAACTGATTAAAATTAGTTTTCTTCAGTAAAATATAATTTGCTGCATTTTTAAAAATAGGCATCTAAATGTATTCAAGATGTCATAGGCTTTGGCACATTCTTTACCTAGACTTCTCTGATGCCAGTTATGGGGAAATTTTCCTAGTGAAACCCAAGGCATACAACATACACTACTAGGATAAATTCTATTTTATCATCTTTATTATCTCATTGTCCTGAACCTTTCTATATGCAAGACATTTTGGTTTACTTGCGTTTTTTTTTTATTTTTTTTAATGATGAGGTTTTGTGCCCTATTCAACCCCAAATAGACACTAGATATTTTTCTCTGCATTCTACCCTAAATACAAGATTCTTTCTGCACAACTGTAGTGTAAAGCCTCCATAAAGCAGCAACATACTTGTTGAACTCTGATGCCTCAAGATGTCTTCACAAAAAAATGTACTCCTAATTTAGGATATTCATGAAAACACCATTTTTTTTTCTCATACGGTCACAAATGGGCTTTTAACCCCTGAGAGCACAAAGGTTTTCAGTAATCAATAAAAAACACTACTTATGGCTGTGGTCTGTATATTAACTCCTTTTTAGAATAAAAGGAACTGAATATGTGGAAGAAATCCTTGATAGGCCCACAGATATTTTGTAGTATCTTATCACCTCTGCTGACTCCTGAAATGTTGTCAAAATGAATTAAACTTTCAGTTAAGTCTGTAGTTCCACTTGTAATATTGCTGTCTTGAACATCCTCTTATGGAATTCTGTTTCCAATCATAAAATATGAGTGTTTAAAAATAAAAGTTACAGTGTTTATTCCAAGAGTCTTTGTACTTGTTAAACACATATTGTAGGCTGCTGCATACATCATCTGTTGAACAAATGTCAGTTCAACTCCTACTTCTCTTTAAATAAGGTATAAAAGAATTCAAGAGATATTTGTGGAACTGTGAACTGAATGTGCCTTAAGTGTGTTGTTGGTGTGGGAATTTATACTAAATTACTATACTGATGGATGTTTGGCTATGAATTCAACTATTAACTAAGAAAAACTGAAACATACTCAAATATTGCAATATATATTATTTTAAAGGAACATTATAGAACAGAGATTTTTGCCTCAGTAAGAGACATAAAAAGACGTGGTGAAGAAAATGAGATAGGTTTTCTGAATATATAAAACTGGAACTACTGAGTAATTAATTTCATTGGTTTAAACCCTTATTTTTCTTCCTGCATATGTGTACAATGGGATTATAAGCATAAATTTTTAAAAAGTGACAGATGTATTGTATTGATCCTAAGAATTGGTAGATCATGTTGTACAATCCAATTTAGAATACAAACTAAAAGAAAATATATGCAAAGCATATTGGGTTGGGGTTTTTTTGGTTTTGGTTTTGGTTTGGTTTTTTTTTTCAAAAATTAAATTCAAGTCTGATAACAGTGTAATGTCTTCAGAATTTTCAAGTATACCACACAAGATTTTTAGTAATGGCAAGAGGATTTGTTTATTTTATGTTCTGATAGATACAGTACTAAAAGTAGTAGTTTCTGACTTTTGCAAATCTAAACTTTGTTTGTTGCTTGGATACACCTTTCAGTATTGTTTAGTTAAGTATAACCTACACGTTCACAAGGAGGATTGAAAGCCATGAGGGCTTTAGAAGTCTCAAGGCATGGTAGCTTATTAAAAGCAGAGAGAAGAAAATTTAGGAAATAGTATATATTTTAAACCTTTTTTTTTGTCCACGCAGGCCTTGCCTAAGGCATCATGACTAGGAAAGGAAGACTGCTGTGAAATTTATCAGCGATGTGCAGACCTTGAACTGAAGTTCACACAAACAAATGAAAAATGGCTTAATACTGAATAGTGAAGCTATGTCCTTGTTGAAGTAATTTAAACTGTTTTACTGTGTCAGAACTTAATATGAAAGATATTTATTTGCTTTACAAGGAGTAAAGAATCTTCAATATTCTAATAAGCAAGCAAAGGATAACACTTTTTAGATTCTTGTATTCTATCATTATTTGGTAGAGTGTCTTTTAATTTTTATTACTGCATTAAATTTAGTTTATCAATGGTCATTTTCAAATAAACAAATTATCCTGCTTTTATGCAGGAAAGGCACAAAAATCAAGTTGTATCAAATTCATCCCACATATTGCTATACCATATTTTCTGTCATTTTTCAGGTACCAATTACTTTTCTGTTTTGATTTTAGTCTTATGGTCCTATGGCCCAAATTTATTGGTTGTTTTTTTGTTTTTTTTTGGTTTTTTTTTTGTTTGTTTGTTTTGTTTTTTTTGGTTTTTTTTTAAAGCTGTCCTGGTTCTAGGCAGGACAGGTTAAATTTCTACAGTAGTCACAAGGGGACATGGCTAGGTCCCAGATGTTATCGTATGCCACCTCGCCTCATTACCAGGGACAGGGGAAAAGGAGTCTCTTTCCACAAGGAAGGGCTCTCCTCTGGTTGGGCTGGCAAGGCTGCAGTTGGGTTGCAAGCTCTGTGGGGAACGTTCTGCCATGTGAATCTCTCTCTCTGTTGTACAATTTTGTTATTAGTATATTTGCTGTTAATGTTGCTTTTTCTTAACACATTGCTTGTTCCAGTAAATTGCTTCTATCTCTACCCATTACCTTTGCCTTCGGTGCCTCTGATTAGATTCTCCTCTCCAGCCGATAGCAGGGGGGGAGGGAGAAGGAAAAGAGGGAAATGAGAAAGTGGCACATGGTTTTAGTGGGAGCACTAAATTAGAGAATACCCCTCCTAAACCACACCAAAATCAAAGTTGGTTTGATCAGGTTTCTTATATGAAGGAATGCTCTTTAGTTTGTTACAATGATTTGCTAAGAACTACATTAGTATTCATATACAGATATTCAGCTTTCTGTGTGAATTTGCTAACAGTAATTACAATAGGTCTGCAACTTCATCATTGTCCTCACCTAAGCAGTGCCAATTAATGTTAGTTCTGAATTTGCAGCAGTTATGCAGGTAATAAGAGAATTCATAGCATATATGTGAGGTTTTTGTAATTTACAGTATTTTTTCAGTCATAAAAAAGGAATAAATATAATTATCTTTCATTAGAATAATTTTAGTTGCATCATAGATTAAACCATTTATGATTTATACAAGTTTTCTCCTGGAGATATCTGTTTATGTCCTCATTTCTGACACTCACATACCTATAATCTTGATGATCTGATCTTTCCTGTGTTAAAAGTGGCTGGAAAGATGTAAAAATATAAACTTTATTTATTAACTTAGACAACAAATTGTGCAAGACCCATTTCTTTTCAGACCTTGTAAAAGCAGGTAGAGAAGTTGTGTACTGCTGTGGTGATCTGATATGAATATCCTTATTAACTTTTGTTAGCACTTGCACCACACTAGAATGCATTATGGCTGTTGCAGCAACTCAAGTGTACCTGTATCCTTAACATCTCTATATTAATTTCCTGCATCAGTAGTGAGACTTGTTGAAACTAGGCCTCTCTCTTCAGCCTGTTAATGCAATTGTCAACTTGTACCAGTTGCAGAATGGCTAATTGTATAATTTTTTGTTGATAGCCTACGTATGTCAAAAACTTTTGGCTCTTATTTGTTTTTGATGTGAACTACTTCTGTGGAAATGGTCACCTTCTCTTTATCCCCTCAGGCTGTAACATGGGTGGCAATGTCCCTAGGCTGTGCTTAGCAGAAGGCAAACTAGGAGGCCAGAGACTGGGAGAGTGGACAAATCAGAATTTAAAGAGATTTATCTTACTTTTCATTCTGTATACAACTTCCTGCAAGTAGGTCCCACAATAGAGGCTGTCATCTGAAACAAAGCTGAATGTGCTGTGCCTTGAACTTGCATTGTCTTATTGCAAAATCTGAATCAGAGCGGTTTTTTTCATCTGCCAGTTTAGATATTGAACAGAAAGTGAAAGTTTACAGCAGCATGGAAGTGGCTGAACAGGTAGTGACAGTTGAGTTTGCACTGAATAGCTCCCTTATGCAGAATTTAGTGCTGTCAGAGCTATCTGGCTAAACCTAGGTGATGAGAACACAGTTTTTAACCCTTTGGTGAATTTTAATTCAAGTCTTCACATTGAGTTTATTTAATCATATCTCATCTATCTTATGATGGCTGTAGAAAGGCATGAAAAATCCTGATGTGCAGTGGCCCAGAAGTACAAAAATCAGACTGAAGTACAAATATGCATCCAGTTTCTATACACACAAGAGTAAATTCCAGAATATGAACAACTGAAAAATATTTAACATGAAAAGGTGTCTGAAATGGAAATTATAAAAGTAAGGACTTTGCCTAATTTGCTTGGTTTCTGTCATTTGGAATGTTTGTTATTGTTCTTTATAGACAACATTCTTAAAGCACGTCTTCTGCTTACTTTAAATTTTGCATTATTTTGTTATTGTTTCCTCTTCCAGTTTTTAATTAGAAAAATAATATTACTTATTAATTCAATGAATTATTACCTTGTCAAATAATTCAGTTTTCTTTAACATAGTCCCTAAAAAAGAAAATTAATTCTGTTTCTTCTTCTGAAATACTTACTTATTTGCATCCTTGAATTATCTACAACGTTGTGTGGATGAAGTTTTATGCTGCTGGAAGACACTGCTTGAGGAAACAATTTAAAAATTAGAATACTGACTATCTTTAAAACTTGTGTATCTTTAGAACCTAAAGCCAGGTAACTTTGATATAGTCAGTTGTATGGGGAAACAGTTTTCAAGGCACACTAACACAGAGCTCTGAGGAAATCAGTGTAGCATCTGCTCAGACACTGGAAATTTTTTGTACAGTTTTGTAGCGCAAGGAGTTAATGGATTCCTATCTAATTTCACTTATGACATGTATTTTGAGGAGAAATAGATGAAGCAAATTTCATTTCATATCACAGAAATATGGAAACCTATTTTTTGCCGGGACCCCCGTAGCAGGAAGGAATGATGAATCTGACTCCATGTTCTCAGAAGGATCATTTATTATTTTATGATACTATATTGTATTAAAGAATACTAACTATACTATACTAAAGAATACAGAAAGCATACTTACAGAAGGCTAAAAGATAATAAAGAATCTTGTGACTCTGTCCAGAGTCCAGACAGAGCTTGACCCTGATTGACCAATAAGTCAAAACAACTCACATGAAACCAATGGAACAATCTCATGTGGATAAACAATCTCCAACCATATTCCAAAGGAGCAAAACACAGGAGAAGCAAATGAGATAATATTGTTTTCCTTTTTCATTGAGGCTTCTCAGTTTCCCAGGAGAAAAATCCTGCGTGAAGGGATTTTTCAGAAAACGTGAATACCACAGAAACTGATTTTATTTTGTAACATATTTTATTACAATTTTCCACAATTTGGCTTCTTTCTCATGCTTGGGAGCTTTACTTTTCACTATTGCAACAAAATATAAAAAATTTGTATTTCCTCACAATAGAGTTTGAGGTCACAGTACTTTTGATGCTAAAATGAATTTTATTTAAAATATGGGAAAAAATATTTTTTATTCACAAAAATATTAATTCTGTGAACTTTCAATTCATGTTAGGATACAAATCTTAGTTTTAAAAACTGAGGTTTATAGGCCTATTAATGACATTACCAAGATTTAGAATACCACTGGACCTACTACTTTACATTTGCATATGAAATGTTCAGTGTATCATGGCTAAAAGATCTCTTTGTCAAGGCAGATTCATCAGAGAAAGATTCTCATGGATTTTTTAGCTGAAGTTGTGCTGGTCAATTAGACAATAACAAAGAACAATAGTGGACATTAGCTATCATGTTTATTGCTAAATTTCTATGAAGTTCTGCAGAATCGTTTCAGCTCATAAAAACTGGTTTTGGTTCTTTCCAGGCAGCACTGAGGAGGAAGCATGAGTAAGGAAGCATACCTAAGAGGCATATTTGGACATTGCCACTCTGTATTGGAAGGTAAGGGCACATCAAAGAATGGATACAAGCCAGTCCTTGTTACACAGCCTAAGTGTTAGTGAGAAATCCCAGGATTACTAACGCAGATATACGTGTTTCTAAATTGTACTGTACGGATATTCAGTTTTAAATTGTAGTGATAAATTCAGCAGCCTTTTAAAATTTATGTATTATGAAGAGTAAATTTGGACTTTAATGGTTTTTTTTCCTCTAGTCCCACACATATTTTGTACTTACTTATTCCTGTCTTTCACTGTCAGTCTTCTCTAGGTCTTTCTTTTGCCCTCTCTTTCACCCTCTTTTAAAAATAATGATCTATATATCTCTCATTGCAGGCAACAGCAGTGCCCTCTTTCTCTTTGTTCTGTTATACTCCACTCGCTGTTCTGTTCTCCTTCATTGTTTCTCTTCAGTTATCTCCTCTAAGCTTTTTATCCACATTTTTTCTTGTCTTTTGCTCACTCCTAGTCACAATGAAATTGTGGCATGCTCAGGTTCCAGGTCAAGTGTTATAATTTGGAAAATGCTGGATTCCAACTTAATAGTTAAAAATTAGGGGTGAGCTGAGATGATTTTAGAAGGATTCTAGAGTTTTTAAATGTGATTACTTATTTATTTATTTTTCAAAATAGAGGGAAAAAAATAGAAATTAGTAATTTATTAAGTTCACTGTATTGAATTGACTTTCTGATAACAGATTTTTATTTGCACAAATCTGAGACTAAATATAGTTAAATGCTTAACCAGGCTACCACAAAGCAAATCTTAATTAAAATGTAATGTTTTCTTATTTTAATTATGAAAAACTCTAGAGAGAAAATAAAAATATTTTAAAATGTAGAGTAATGCAACATTCCTTTTTGGTGTCCTGTGCTCAGCTGGCATAACTGCAGAGGAGACTGTATTTATCACAGCAACACTCCAGCAAGGTTAAGCTTCTTACCTTTCTTCCTTTTTGGATTAGACTTCTATTACCCTTGCTGTCAAGACAGTAAATTGACATTCTGTGTTGACTGGCACACAGTCTTGTTATATTTCTTGGTTTTTTTTGAAAATGAGTTTCTTGCATATTTAGCTATTGATCTTTGTTTCAAAACCTGTTTATATTAACTCTTAATATATGCATAAATATCTTGATACTATGGAACAAAGTTTTTTCTGTATAAAAAGCTAATGCAGATTGTTCAAAAAGAAAAAATAGACAAATTCAGAGAGCAATAAGGAGCAAATATGACGCTGTTTCGAAATGAACAATTTTTTTTTTCTTTTTCTGGCTTTTTGTTGATATGCACCAACTGTTTATTTGACTTTATAAATCCAAAATATGTTACTAATATATTCAAGAGATGGGAGTATGGACTTCCAATAAATATTCCTAGTAATCAGTTTCCAAATTATAACACTTGACCTGGAACCTGAGGATGCCACAATTTCATTGTGACTAGGAGTGAGCAAAAGACAAGAAAAAATGTGGATAAAAAGCTTAGAGGAGATAACTGAACAGAAACAATGAAAGAAACATGAAGTATTCTCTATTATCAAAAATTTTAGTGACTTCAGTGATAGCAAATTCCTTTCAGAAGATCACAATCTTGAAACTGCCTATAGCTTAGACTAAAATTTTCTGTTCCCATATTCTGTTAAACAGTATGGCCTGGTTTATCCTTAGTCCCTTGCAAAAAACAGGGAAGGTCATCTACAGGCTTTGCATAGCATATGTAGGGAAGCAGGAATGATAGTCATCCCTTGCTTTGCTGTTTGAAATAAAATCTCTCTGGAACTCTCCTGAGCATAGTGTGAGGGGAGTGGAGGTGACAGTAGCTGCACAGCCAGTGTAGCCTGTGGTTAGCCTGGTGAAACAAAACGGGCACATAGGAGAAAGTATGCTTCACCTCTTAGTAAGTTGGATAGAAGTATTCTGGCTTGTTTTTCTACTCCAAAGGTGCCGAATTCTAAAATTTTTGCCTGTCTCTTGACATTTCATGCAAATATTTAGCTTTCAGCTGAGATTCAGAGCTCCTAGTCTTCTCTTTAAGCTATTTCACTTATTTTCTTCTTTAAAGGTGAGATTAAATATGTCCTAAAAGTGCCTACTATTGTCTGTTACCAAAAAAGGAAATCCATCCATATGCAAATGTTTATGAAGTTTACTGTTAGGTAAATTGAATTCCACACTAAATGTTATTGAATTCTAAACTTTTCAAATTAACGCTAGCTCTCTAGTCTTTCATACCCAGGTTACAAGTTAGCCTTACAGATTCTTATGTCCAGCATGCACAAGGAGACGGGAGAAGCCACATGCCTAAAACCTAGTCCAGCATCTTCTTTGATTTTTACTCCTCTTTCTTTTTTTTTTTTTATCTTGACAAGTACGTATTGTTTTACTTTTATTCATTATGAATGCTGTTACAAATAAAATTTTCTCTCATTGACTTCAATCTACAGCACTCTTCCATGTTCCTTCACTAGTATTTATACTGAGTCAAACATAAATGATGTATTTTATCTTTCAATACCTTTCACAGACTCCTGCTTTGTTCCTTCATTCAGCACTGAGGGACTGACTGCTGATTCTGATAATTAGAAATTTAACAAGAGGATAAGTGATTCTTTATGATTCCTTCCTTGTCATTCCCCTTCATCATTGCTGTTTCACAGAATCATGCACAAAACACTTTAACGATATGTTGACACCTCTCTTTTACTACGATGCTTAGGAAAAAGTAGCAATTAAGCTGACGATGTTTTGAGATCAATCCTGATTTGTTTTGTCTAATGTGTCCGAGTTTCTTTGTAGTCCCATGTTCCTGTCTGTGTCTAGTTGCTCTATCTTATATATCATGTTTAGGGAAAGAGCTATCTAATGCTACCTGTCTAAAAGTTAGGTGAATATCTATTCCAAACAAGTCATCTTTGGTCCCTCTCTAGTTGAACTAAAGAAGTACCTAAATAAGTAGGGTTGCTTCACATTCCAGAATTCATGGAGGGAGCTCAGCTTGACATACACAGCAAAGCTTAACCCAGAAGTCTAGCTTTAGACAGCTAAAGGTAGTTAAGCTCAATATACTCTTGAATTTTAAGTTGGCTTAAATATAAACAAATTTTCTTCTGCCTTCATTCATGTTTAAATACAGTGGGATCTAATTTCATGATTGGGTCTGGACTAATTGCCAAAATTAAACAGTTAGTAACATAAAGCTGTAAAAAACAGTCACTAGAGTAAACTTAAAAGCAAAACTTAAAAAAAAATGCTGTAGGAAATAATCTGCCTTTGGGAGCAAGAGCTGTAGATCCCTACAGTTCAACCTTCTCTGTAGTTTACTTTTCAAGGGCATTAGTATTTTAATACTATTGACCATTTCAACTGAAATCACAAAAATGTTCCCCCTGCCCCACGTACCATTGTAATAGAAATAATGCTAAGGGACATATTTTGATCAATAATTTATTAGTAAGAATGTTTCATCAGAAAAGTTATATCTTTAAATGTGCAGTCACTATAATTACATTATAGCTTCAGACATAATGACTGAATGCAGCTATTTTTGAGTTGGTGGACAGGTAGTGAGAGGGAATAACTATCTAATGTAGCTGATTACATGTGATGCAATCTAATGTAATTTAACAGCTGACACGTCAGTACAGATTAATAACATTTTTAGACTCAGCCTAATCACCTTCTTTTTTATTGCAAAATTTAAGCCAAATTCCAGTATTTTTGAATAAAAACTTCTACCTCCATCTGTCAAAGAAGAACAACAATACATATATTAGCATTCATGATTGTCTTTATGGTTTTAATATAATTACATCTGTCATTAAAAGTAAAAATTCCCCAATATTTCTAGCTATTCAATTTTAAAACTGTTTTAGAGAGCTATGAAATTAATATTATAATATTTGTACATGTTGTACCACTTAGCTTCATATTCTAAACAAAACACAAATAGTCAATTCAAACAAAAAAAATTGTTTTCAGTAAGAAATATATATTTAAATTAAAGAAACTATGGCAAGACAACCTCTAAATTGCTGGTTAAAACAAAAACATCTAATCTTTTCTGTATATGTAATCTGTAAGCAGAGAGCTGCTGATACCTTCCTTATGCTGGTTTTGCATTTTTCTTGATGCAGTTTTCCTCATGTTTTAGGGTACCCTGTCCCCTGGAGTGACTTTTAAGAATTCTGGACCACTGAAACAATGACCATGGAGTGTATCATAGTATAAAGTCCCCAGGTGGGTGAAGGATCAAACCACAGCGATGCCAGAATTCTGTTTACCCAGAATATGAGCAGTGTAAAAACGTGATGCATAAAAGCTTAAATGCAAGATGCAATTACCACTTTCCATCTGCTATGAATGATTTTTCAACAACAAGTGTATCAACTCCTCAGCAAAAATATTAGGCTTAGTTGTCTTAGTGACATCTCAGAATCACAGTGTTTTTACCACACTCTATTAGTTGTCTCTACTCTAGTAAGCTCTTGTTGTGCAGAAAGAGAGTAATTATGAATTCTATTTCCACAATGACTTTGAAAATTATATTTTCTTGTTTACAAAAATTAATTTCCTTTGGTTTATATAAAATCAAGTACATCTGGTTTCCATCAGCAACTCTTTACAAGGACAAACATTGATCCAGGGCTAAGTTAGATATTTCACTCACTGAAATTTTTTATTTTCTTCAACTGCATTGTCTACTCAACTAATTTGAAGGCTATGGTGCTCAATACCTTCTAACATTTTTTCCTTAGTTTTTTTCACTTTTTTAAAATTATTCTGTTACATTCCACTGATAAAAATGGCTAACAGAGATTCTTAGCTTTCAAAGATATATTTTTTGTATTGTGAACAGTTTTAGCCACTATAACTTTCAATAATTAAGTAATATATTTTGCCAGCCTTGGATGTTGTAACTATTTCTTTACCTCTCTTTTTTATTCTTTTTTTTTTTTACTTTAAATCTAGGGTGTTGAAACTTCCTATTTCTTTTCCTGACCTTTGTATTTTTATTTTTTATATTCCACATCAGATTTGTAGTTTATTCTAAAGTTAGAAGTGACTCAATTTCTAGGATCACCTGCAAAGTTTATTTTTCATGTCCACTTTTTTAAAAAGCCTGCTTGTTCTGAAGATGCCCTTGCTTTCTTCCCCTGCTAGATTTTGATTAAATTTAACATGTATTTGAGTTTGAATCCCACGTGAAAACTTTGTGTGGTTCTTGATGTGCACTAAATGTAAGGTAAATAGTCATCTAAAATCTTTACTAGTAATTGCCTGTAAATGCTGAAAGCTAGTTGCACTATGAAAGGTGATCCCATTTGACATTAAACCTACTTTAACTAAAAATTGCAGCTTATGGATCATATCCTATCACAGCCAGAAAATTTGTTTTTTGATTTCTAGTGTAGCTCTCCATTCCCAAGATCATGCATAGAACAAGGATCATAATAAGAGACTATGAAAATGAAAGTTAATTATTGGTCTAGATTAGTGCATATTTTTGTTTATGTTACAAGTCGATAATCTTCATCAACTGATTTCTCTAAGGTGTCACAGCAGCAAAGAGGTTCTGAAGGAAATTCTTGAAGTCATAGTGTCTGAATGAACTGGGGTAAATGAAACACAATATAGCAAGAAGCACAACAACGTTTGTGGGTCAGATATAATGACATTGATAAAACTTATCATCCTTGGCACAGTAGTGGTGTGGTACCAGATAAGAGCTTGGAAAGCTGGAACGGTATAATTTTGACAAGTATTGGAGGTTTGGAGAAGTCAATGAAGAAGAAGAAACTCATCTCACATACAAGTGAGATGAAAGGAATTAACAGAGATATTCTTTGACTTTATTATAGGGCTTGACAGACATCTCTGACGTCTATAGCAGATATTGTGGGCAACAATGCAGAATAGAAAGGAACTGGAGACAAAAAAAAATATTGGCTAAAGAGATTATGGCAAGATCTTCTACTGTTCAGCTTGTTTATTAATTTTCCAGAGAGGGAGTAATAGTCTGGTTTTTCTTTTTCTACTTCCAAAATTAGGACTCTTGTTCATTTCATGGAAGACCCAAGAGTTCCAATCTACTCAATCCTTAGAAAAAAAAAAGTAACAACAAACAAAACAAAAAATAAAATGTAAAGACAATAAAGGTAAAAAGTATTAAAGGTTAAAAAAAAGTTTGGGCCATAATGCTAAAGAATTTTCTGGAGTTTAGCAGGAGAGACTTAAGATTTGGACAGATCCTCCACATAATATTTTACTCAAATACCATTAATCAAATAATTGACCATTTTATAGTCATTTAGTAATCTTCTTCCTTTTTATTGTGAAGAAGAAGAATAAGAAGAGATCAAACAACCTATGTCAACCTATGTTCTACATCAGTATCAGGAAGACTAAGGAACTTTAAAACTTTCTGTTTTAAAGAATTTTATGTCACCAGAGAAAAACTGCTTATAGAAAGAGAATGTGACTTTACCTTACCTGATATCTCTGAGCAGAGGGCTGGTGCTATGTTTTTAAGACCAGCAATGTGGCTGGAAGAAGTGGTCATGGAAGCACAAGCAGTGCATATGAAATAGGAGGTGTAATTTTCCAGTGAACTTTGTCTTTAATAATATGTCAGAGATTATTTCCTGCTTGCTCATTGAAACATGTTAGTTATGTTCTATGAAAGGAAGCAACCACCACCATTGTAAGAGAATGCTTGTACACTTTTTAAAAGTTAATTCTACCATTTTAATACGTTTTTATGCCTTAAAATGTAAGTATACAGTACAAGTGGAATTGCTCAACTGTATCTTTAATACAGTTTCTAAGTAGTCTATTAAAAACCATCCTTAATTTCAAATAAAAGACGTGAAACTGGCTGGGTTTTTTTACTTATTTTTGTAGTACCTAATCAAGGAGACAAAGTGCATTTGTTTAACGAAAATAAATCAAAGCACTTTGGATTGACATGGTTGCCACTGTAACAGGATGATTCTATTATTTAAATACTCAGAGGTTGCTTTTTAAATCATTCTTGATTAACAGAGCATTTATTTTCTGTTTCCTTTGAACTAGGAGTTTTTCCCCTTCCTTGCAGTTAACATATATATCTCAAACACCAGCTTGTCAGCTGACGACTTTGAAGCTTCAGTTGCTATGCATATTAAACTGCACTGGCAGAAAAATAGCTGTGATGTCAAAAACGGAACTTGGAGGTTATAGACTCTCAAGAAAGATTAGAACAAAGCTTTCCAATGACAAAGAACTAAAAGAACATGACAAGGCAAAATCAAAAGTCTTCAGTACGCATTGTTTTGGCTTTGATTTTCCTCTGTGATGCATGAGAACTAAGTATGTCACCTGTACAAAATGGTACAGAAGCAGCTGGATATAAGCCAGACTGGCTTTTAAGAGATTAATGCCCAAACCACATAAATTTAACCTGATTTTAACAGTACTCACTTCCTTTTCTTAAGAAGGTTAATATATTGTTCCTCTCAGTTTGAAAGTTACAAAACATGCTAGTGCAGTGCCTCATTTTCGATTTGTTCAATTGCCCCCAGAAAAGATGGTGACTCTGATGGAAACGTTCAAAGTGAAAAGCTCTGATTAACCTCAGGAATGTTGTTAATGAAGTACACAGTGACTGGAAGCAAGAGAAAAATAGAGGAACAAGCTTTGCTAATTTTTTTCTGGCTTAGTTGAGCTAACCCTGTGTTGTATGTGTACTAACTTGCTTCACTCACAACACATCAGAAATTGCCTGGGGGGGTGGATCTGAAAAGAAATGTTTACAATATACTGTCATGGGGACTAATATCAATTACTGGCTACCTCTTCTCTCAAGGCTCAGCCTAATGTCACTATTTAACCGTAAACTTGCATTTAGATTCAGATGAAAACTTTTAACCTTTTTCTATTTTTTTTCTGTCTTTCCTCTCTTCCCATTTTTGCAATCCTACATAGTACACCAGTTGCAGCATTTGTTTAAATAATTTGCCACCTTTTCATAAAACTTCTCCAGGTTATCAGGAAAATTAAAGCTGTCAAAACTGGACATAATTAAAATTTGCAATATTAATGGGCTGCAAAATGGTAGAGGGTTTGCAGTCGGCAGTCCAGATGATCAGGTCAACGGGAGATATTATTAAAAAGATCATGATGAATGGTGAGAGCTAAATACTGCCATGCTGAAAAGTGTGTTTATTCAGAAATTAAGTGCTACGACAGTAGAGTTTAGTACATTAAATGCTCATACTGCTGTGTTTTAAGGCATCTTATTGCTATGAGTATTGCAATGGAAAGATCCACTACTAGTATGTGGTGACATGAAATGGTGTTAAATGCTGATAATAGAAACATGGACTATAGCTGGCTACCAAACCTATCAATAGCTATTCTCATGCACCATAAAGTAAAAATTATATCAGTCTTTTATCTAAAATTTCATTGAAGGAAATAGCATGACATCATTAGAAAAGTGTTAGCTGTTTCCTTATAGATGTTCAATTATCTTGTAATATGAGGGAAAACGAAGTTGCCACTGAAGAAAAGCAATGTAAGAGCATTGTAAGAGTGTTGGTACCCCAAAAGGACAGGCATAGCAGCCAGCATGATGATACTACAGCAGTACTTTTGATGTGCTTGTTAAACCAGAAAAAGTAAATCTTAAGAGGGAGTCTGCCATATGCCTCTTCTGCATAAAGGCTTGACCTCTGAGGTCTGTTAGCTATCACTTACTAGTACATTTAAAATGCAAATTAAAAAATTGTATCCTATTTTATCTTCTTTTGCACTAGACATATGAGCAACTATCAGAGAAAAACTATCTGCAAATTGCCCATTATAAATTTTAAATTAATTTACTCAGACTTTTTTCATGCCATTTATTTGAAATTTCTTTTATCAAGTTCTAGAGAAAATAAGTTTATCATCTGGACTGTCTGCAGAAATAGGAAGTTTCTAAATATTAGAAAAAGCAAGACTTAATGTACTAAGTGACAAAGACTAGTACATGAAAAGTTCTTATGAGGCTCATGTTCATCAAGAAAACAAGTTGTTCTGGCTTGTCTGATTATTTTTTTAAACCAAATGAATGAATCCCCTTCAGCAATCTCAAACTGACTCCTTGCTAAGGTTATCTTAAACAATATCCACCACAAAGAAATTAATTGCTGATGGGAACAGAAAAAGGTGTAACTTGCTTCATATTTAGAACCTTACAGCAAGTCTTTTCAAAGGCTCACATCAATACTAATTTTAGATGGTCTTCTCACTCTCTTTTCTGTTTCTCTGTTTCCTCATCTCACAAAGATGGAAAATGACACTGATACATTTAACATTACTGTAAAAGAGCCAGGATCTGTGTTATAATGTAGGACAAACAGAATGCACTATAAATATAGAGTACAAAATACTTGAGCCAGTTCAGAGTCATATTTGAAATGGAATAAGAACTGGTGGTATAATTTGCTAGCTCTGAGATTATTAATAATCAATTTATTTGTTTCTTGCTTCAGATTTCTCAAAACTCAAGGGCCTGGTCCTGTCAATTTTTGCAGGAATAAATGGAAAATACATAGTTGTTTACTTTGTCTCAGATGTGGTAAACACTGAAATTCCCAAATTCTATGTTTTGAAATTCTTTGACTTTTACAACAACTTTTCCCTACCATGTGAGAATTTTGATCTTTCCTTATTAAAGTCACTTGCCCAGTTAAATTGCAGGGGGATTTTATTTGTTCATTTTAGATTTTCAAAATAAAATATTTTGGATAATAAAGTTTTAATATTTTCTCCTGTACTTTTCATTACATGAGACTGAATTGGTGCATGAAATTAGAACTTTAGTGAGGCTTATATATGTATTTACTCATCATACATATCCCTAAAAAACCCCCAAATGTCTATTATTGCTTCTCTCTTATTAAAAAAACTTGCCTTCATAGTCTACTCTGATCTGCACTTTTCCCTCCAAACCCTTAAACTACCACATCAGCCGTTCTGATTAGATCCAGTGTAATGATCTACACTACACCCGTCAAAATGCTTCCTCTTTTGAGCTTTTATAGTTGTGCCAACTGTATAATCTTTAGGTTGGAATGAAATACTCTTAAAAAAAACAAAAACAAAACCTCAACATATCTTAGATCAGAAAAGTCTTCCTAAACATACTAAAATAAGCATAAAAAATTGCTTGATAAATGTAATTGGTAATAAAGAAAACAAATACTGCTCTACTTACAGAACTAATCTTCAATATTTACAAATATAAAACAAAAAATTTAACTACATATGTGACAAATTAGCTTGTGACTATGAGTCATTTATCCTTTCTCACCAAAGACTCATTTTGTCAGGGTGTGCCCATTAGGGCTACACAGTACAGCAACACATTTACCTTAAATAAAGGAGTCCCTTTCCAGTCAGACATCAACTATTTAGAACTTCTCCAGATATATATTTGGAAATGGTTTTAGACATATTCTATCACTGTATAATAAAGTTTAGGCCACCTTTAATATATATTGCAGATTTTATATATGCATATATATTGTATGTATATAAATACATGCATCTCTATCTCTCTATATTGATATAATGCTTATACTGTCCTTGGAGAGCAATTGGTTGGTGAAGAACTCTAAAACTGACAAGATGTCAGATATGTTTAGAGGTTTTCTGAGCTCCTGGTATCTGAAACGGTCACTCTTCAGTACAGAGCCTGGGTACACTTGAAATCTGATCAATAAGTTTGAGGGCTACCTGTCTTTGTCTTATGTGGCTGCATTATTGCTCTGAAAAAAATCAAAGCACTAAAAGATTGTAAAAAGCAGTACTACTTTATAAAAAAAACAAAAATACACAAATCCCCTTGTTTTTAATAAACTGATATATTATAATTGCTTCACCAGAAATTTGCTAACCACCTTTGCTCTGAATTTTTCCACTAGTGCAATCCAAATTAAAGTAAACTGTGTTTTTAAGAAACTGTTCCTACTTCCTGACGAAAAGATAAATAACAAATGCATGTACAAAGAGCTACAAGTTAATATGGAAATTGCCTTTACAACAATGAAAAACCTGGTTAAATCAGGATAAAATCCTCTATTTTTGTATAAAAAATACATGAAAATTTCACACTAACTCTGAAACATTTACATTTAAATTAATGCTACATAAGACTAGAAGATGTAAGTGGAAATAGATTACAATAAAACAGTGAGCAACCAGGATATTTTTTTAGTACCACACATAAGTAAAATCAGCAATATATTGCAAAACCTTTTAATTTTGTTAAAGTATCATTTTTAGTCACGATTTTATAAAATCTTTTCAACTTTCCTAAATTTATTACAAGTTACATTTAGGTTTGCTGGAAAGCCTAGTACCTTAGCATTTCTGGGTTTATTCACACTGTTTAACGAGAAAGGTATGGTTTGTAAATTTTGCTGACTTGACTTGGCACAGTGTCCCTTCTACCTTTTCAACTTGGTTCCACCCTGGTACTGAAACAAGGGTAGGCCTTATAGGAGGACCACTCTTCACTGGTCTAACTAAATAACTTCACAGAATTATAAAATCATTTAGTTTGGAAAATACCTTTGAGATCATTGAATTAAACCATTAACCTAACACTGACAATTCTATCACTAAGCAATGTCTTTGTGTGCCACATCTACATGTCATTGAAATACTTCCAGGGGTGGGGATTTGGCCACTTCCCTGAAAAAACTGTTCCAATGCTTAACAGACTTTTCTGTTAAGAAATTTATCTTAATATACAATCTAAACCTCCCCTGGTAAAACTTGAGACAGTTTCTTATTGTCCCATTGCTTGTCACTTGGGAGAAAAGGCCAACCCCACTTTGTTACATACTCCAAGTTTGTTATGAAGAGCAATCAGGTCTCTCCGACATTTCTTTTAAGCTAAACAACCCCAGTTCCCTGAGCTGCTCCTTAAAAGACTTGTGCACCAGACCTTTCAACACCTCTTTAGCACTTCATGTTGTGGAAATTACGTTTAGGAAATTTACTTAATTTTGAGCAGAGAATATTATGAACAGTAATGTTTTTAATTATGACTTCAATGATCAAAATTAAGAGCATTTCTATATAAGAGATACTAAAGGCTGCAAAATACATTGTTCACAGTAATTACTAATAATGCCTCAATTTTTGGTTTTTTTTTAATAGTCTTCATATTATGAAAGAGAACATTATAATACTATAAAACTGTAAATAATAAATTAAAATAAAATAACTATAGACAGTTAATACAAGCCATCTGTGTCAAACAACAAACAACATTAATGGCCATATTTTGCAATAACATATGAACCTGTAAAAATTCAGCACTCCATCAGTCTTTTAGGGCTACACAATAATTGTCACACCACTTACATTAGAAAGGAATGAAATGTTACTTGACAATTTTGCTGACATAGCACTTTTAGGAAGTTAATATTCTAATGTCATTGAGGATAGGCGTAGCACTAACATTAACAAAGAGATCACAGTGTCTCTGTGAGAAGAAGTAGGCATATTCATATTGAACAAAATTATATGACAGAATTTGGATCCATTAGAAATAGTCAGATAATTGGGTAATAGCTGGAATCCTGATTCTGGATGTACAGAACTCAAGGCATCTTACATGAGCTCCTCCTGGGCAAGATAGACATGGAACCAATTTTGAAAAGTGTAGAAAATACTCCTATGTTTTGTGGATCTTCATTTGCAGCTTTGACAACAATTTGTGTCGCTGTCAGCTTCTTAGGGAAGCACATTTTCCTCTTTTCAGAGCCCCATTGATCACTGAATACACAACTGAATCAGAGCAGACATTACTGATAGTAATAAATCTGGTTTAAGAATAACAGAAAAAAGTAAATCTTTCTATTTTATATCAAGATCGAATTAGAAATTCCTTTCTTCTTTCCTTTCATCTATTTGCTAGTGTGACCAGAAACAAAAATGGTATTTTGGCTCGTAATATGCTTCTGATTTAAATAGTAGCATTATAAGAAGAGGTGTATAAGTTTTCCCAAATGCTTGCAAATGCTTGCACATCCTTGTGCATGCATTTGCAAGCATTTAATTTGTGTTTTGACCTCCACTTCAAGACTTTTTATTGATCTATCAATGTTGGTGTCTGTTTTTTTCATTTGTGTTGCAGTTCATTTAGAATTCAGACATACACAAGTAGGTCATAGTATTCCCTCCAACATTCACCACTTTGCCTTCAAAAAAAGTTATTTCATCCAGAATTAGACTGCCTGTTCACCAAAGCCCTTTTGAAGTTCTTCACAATATCCTTGAGACCTGATTAACCCAAATATGCTTAGCTGTTTTCGTTGCTAATTAAACCACCTCATTCTTCACCTTTGCCAAGTTACTAAGATGAATATTCAACGATGCAAACCTCCTATGTGGTAAGTTTGTACTTACCACTTTTATATATTTGAAAATAATAATTTCTATTCACTTTTCTTGCTTTCTTCTGCCAGGCAATGGATAGTTATTCTGGACATATTTTAATTATATCAGAATTTACTATTTTCTCTCCCACTTCATACTGCTGAAAAATATAATACATTGTAGCCTTAACAAAAATAAACAAAGACATGAACAGAAGGATAGCTCATACTTGATGAAAAGTTTTCTTTTGTTTTCTATTTTTATAAGAAGAATTTAAAAAAAATGCAGAGATGATCATATATCACCCTGATAACAGTAAAAAAAAAAACAAAAGAAACAGAAATCTTTAAAGTGACATAAAATTTAAAACATTTTTTAAAAATTGCAAAATAAATTACCTGGATAAACAGGGATGACACAAGAGTGAGGTGCATTTTCATATTAGGAATGATAATTCATTACTGTGAAATAACAACTTGGTTGGAGACTAGGTCTTCAGTGGTGATCTTTATTTCTCAATAGCCCTTTATCATATCTAATATCCTTACATCACCAAAAGTTTCTATTTTTAAAACTACCTTTTCTTGGTGGTGAAACCATTCGACTCATGTCTCAATATGTAAACATCAGCACTGAAGAAGATAATAAGTAAGCAATATTTAGACTAATGATGAAGATAATAAGTAAGAAGGTATTAAGTAAGAAAAATATGATGATAATAATAATAATAATGATTGTCTTCTAATAATACAAGAAGTAAAGAAATACAAGAAGTAAAGAAATTATCGGACAGTTATTTAGCTAGTTGTGGAATAATCTTAACAACCAATGAACAAAGTAGATTACTTGATACAAAATTTATAAACATAAAATATAACTGTCTTAAATTTTTTTGCCAAATTTGCTGTATACATTCATTTCATTTTAAAGTCACTTATTGCTTGCTTCAAGAAATCCTTAAATATGTCAACCCCAGTATGGCTGACAAATAGATGATTTTTACATCAATAAAATCTAAGTTTCTTTTTCATTTTTAGCACTACAGTGAACATGTATGGTCTTAATGAGAAGGGTTTTGAAAAAAAAAAAAAGAGGAGCAAAGCCATATTAGAAATGTCCTTTTTAAGATACATGAATGTATTATCTAAGTAAAATATTAATGTAATAAAGATTTTAGGTCTGATGTCATATGGATTTTGAAGATAATTTTTTAGTGAAATCTTTATGTATTTAAAGTGTGTATATAGGTAATTCGAAATTATGCATATATATATATATATATATAAATATATATATATAAAACCAGAAACTTGTATGTCCATGGATTCAACCTTAGATACTTGTAGGCTTCTTTCTGTGACTTTGGGGTTAACTAGTTTTAAAATAGACTAAAAAGCTTGTAAGTCACCTTCCAGTTTATTTTTGGCTTTTGGCACATTTTTGCTGTTGTGTTCCTTTTTCCACTACCTTTTCCTGACAAACTATAGGTCATATTAGACAATCTTCTGACCTATAACTTATGGCAGTGTCTACTGGATGGTAATAACAATAATTAAGCTTTTGCAATACGAGCAGTTATGTCCAGCATAAATAGGGTCAAAATGAACGTCAAGATACATGCACAACATGAAAAACATAATCTGTAGATCAAATATTATATAAATCACTATAAACAAATGTTTTCCTAGAGGTTTTATTGTGTTTTGCTTATTTATTTTTTTGGGGGCTTGTGTGGGTTGTTTGTTGTTGGGGTTTTTTTCTTTCATTTAGTGCGGGTTTTTTTGTTGTTTATTTGTTTGTTTGTGGGGTTTTGGGGTTTTGTTTGTTTGTTTGGGTTTTTTGCTTTATTGATTGCTTTTCTTGTGGTATTCTAGTGGTAAAGATGACTTTAGTTAATAAATACTGATATCTGAGAAGTGCCTAGAACATCAAAATTATAAATGGTGTTCACGGTCATTCAGTCAGATGCAGATGTCTAAATCAGAGATTCTTACATTAGGACAGATGTAGCCCACATTTTTATTCTTCAGTTTGATTAACTTGCTATGTCCAAATTCAGACTTCAAGTCTCTTGACCTCATCTTACAAATTTATGCATTCAACACTTTTTTCACACTCACCTCTGCTTGGACATTCTACTGCATCCTGATTTAATACTCATTTAGAGTTATACAAATGATCATTATTTTAGCAAGCTTTGGTACTATATGGCTTAACATGAAGTGTTTACTTTCTGTCATGGAAGACCATAGTATTCTTACCTATAATTTCTACTAAACTGAGCCAATTGAAAACTGCACTTTTTAAAATTTTTTTAATTTATTTATGAACATTCTGTTAACCTGTGAAATTTTCACCTGGAAATTATTTAATTTGATGACCTTTAACAGTATTTCTGTTAAATTTTCATGTGAACCCATAGATGTCTTATTTTTATCATAGATACTATATATTTCTATATGTCTATATCTATAGGTCAGCAGATTCCTGTCATAAAACCCTCCCTGAATTGCAATACACATAAATTTTATTATAGAACAGTTAATGCCTTTTCTGGTAGCATCAGCTTTTTGGTTGTTTTTTTTTTTTTTTTTGTTTGTTTGTTTGTTTTTGTTTCCTATAAGAGTTAATGCATTTTTGCATGAAATTTCAAATATCTAATTTCTAATACTAAAAGCTGCTTTTGGTTGGCTGATATTTGACAGTCAGCCCTGCCTAGTTTTAAACCTTCAATAGGGATATTTTGTGGTTTAGTAAAGGCACCCTCTGCTTTAGTTGTCGGGCTGACATGCTTCAAACAATTCTGTGCCTGGATCACCCTCCCCCTCCCTATCTTCCTGCTCCACATGGCACAAAAGGCAAAGATCACAGTCTGAGATAAGAAGAATTTACTGGAAAAAGCAAAGTGATAAGAAAATGAACAGTACAAGAAGAGAGTAATTCACATGCAAAATGCTCACCAAGTCTGACTGAGCCCAATGCAGCCACACCATCCTGCTGCTACCCCTGGCTTGGAACTGGCAGCACACTCCATGATGGGAAGCAACCCCATTTTCTTGGAAGAGAATCCCTTTTCCTCACATCCAATTTGAAGGGGCCTACAAAAACTTTCAAATCCTAGCCATGTGCCCTCCTGGCTACTGCAGAAATTTACCCTGTCCCTGCCAGAAGCAGAACAGTATAATACATTTATTATGATCTACCTGATTTAATGCACTATTATTTTCCAGAGTTTCCCAGAGCGCTAGTTCAGTGGTCCAAAGCTGTCCAAAAGTTATCTTCTGAAGGTTCTTTAAAACAGCTCCATTCCAAGTTGTACTCAGGACATGTTACTCTAGCACATTTCTTAAACACCTTTAATATTCTCTACCAATGTCTTATCATTTTCATATCCTGTCAAACCACCTCTATACCACTGGAAAAAAAATTAATCTGCATTTTCTCTATTATCTCCTTTCTTATTGTTTTGCAAAAGATTTTTGTCTGTTTTGCCAATCTTATGTGTTGGGTTGATGTGAGGAAAGATGTTTTTACTACTCAACAAAAAGAACTGCCTCCATCTCTCTTTAGGTGATACTGTAAAATCTTATGCTTCTGTACAGGTTTTTTAACAGAGGAAAAATTACTATCCACAGCATAGTAAAAATAGCTGCTGTGACATAGAATCCTGTTTTATGCAGGAAGTTAATGAGTGCTATTATTTTATTCTGTAAGCAAGACAACAAAAAGGCACTGAACTAAACAAGAAAAGGAATCAGAAAAAAAGAATTCCAAAGTGAGATAACCGAATTCATGCTAAGTAATGATGTCTGACCTCATTCCATTGAGTTCTGCCAATAATTGCAGCAAGGGTGGCAATCATACTGGAAGTTGGCTACTAGGTGGATTCTTGTGAGATCATGGTACTCCATGGTCCTGATCTCAGGTGTCCAAAATATTTAAAAGACTCTCAAATAAAAGTGACCTACTTGAAAGTAATGCTGTGACAAAGGACAAAACCAAAATTATTGTGAGGACAGATATATAAGTGTGGGGGTTTTCAACACTTGTGTTTCAGTTACTCCTAGTTCTCACTACCCAAATTCAAAAGATTTTATTTATTTATTTATTTGTTTGTTTGTTTGTTTGTTTGTTGTTCTTGAAACTTTAGTGCATTAATCATTACTGCAAGTCCAAATTCATTTCAGTATTTTCAAACAATGAAAGTTGAAACATGAATCCTCTGCCTGGGGAAATCCCAAATATGTAGACTGCTGGAGGCGAGGATGCGATATAAAGATAAATATTAGTTGTAAAATACGTGCTACTAGTATTCCTTTACAAATAATCTTCAACAAATTTTAGAAGAATAAAAGTACTAGGTTAAAGGGAAGGTTTTTTGATATATTGTATTATCATTTTGAAGGTTTCTTATTCTTCAAATTTCTTAAGCATCCGTTATCATCTGCAATAATTTAATATAAATTCTAAAATCATAGAACATTTTCACTTTAAATTCTATATTTTCAAATTGAATGTTCCATTCACATTCTGTATTATTTTTACGTACTCTTGATATATTTGCTGTTTCCTAGATTAAATAGAACCTACATAAAAGAAGCAGCAATATCAAATAACACACTTTCATATTTCTACTTTTGACATAAAAAATGTTTTCATTATTTAAATGTTTATGCTGTCATAAATATAAATTATTTAGCAGACTTTTACTAAGAATATTTCAATTTTTTATTTATTTTCATTCTAATCAGATTTATTATCAATAAATCAGCAGGTATTAAAGAATGTATAAAGAAGAAACCTGTAAATGTGAATGGAAATAACTACCTTATTCCTTCTCTTCACCTATCACTGTATTTTGAGGGCAGTAGCAGAGATATCTTGGACTGTCTGGGAAGAATAAGAAAGTGTACTTTTATAATAATATAACATTTCAAAATGTGTATGCTGCATTTTTCAATTTGACTACATTTGAATTAATTTGTAGACTATCTCCCCAATGAGTACTTACCCTTCACTCTGACTTTCCATGAAAACTAATTTTTCCAGTGATATTTTTACCTTGAATATTGCATTTAGTTCACTTCTCTTTCAATTTAATTCAGCTGAGAGTGAAGAGACACTAGATGTCAATGTGAATGGGAATCTGGGGTTTTTTTTTAAATTTATTATTTTTTATCCTGCTGTCCTATGAAAAAAAAAGAACAAATTTCTGCTTCCTTACATGCAATTCAAGCCCCTTGGGGTGCCTAAAAATAGGATTTGACACCAAGTAATTTAGGTAACTGAATTGTTCTCCTGACTCTTCACTAACTTAGATGAAGACATCCACCTTGTAAACCTTTGAAGATGTGTCTGTACATATATAAAGAAACAAGAAAACCCTAATAGACAAAAACAGAGGAACCCCATAAACCTTCCTTAGTTTAGTTCACTGCAAAATCAATCAGTCAAAAGACACAACTCCTTAACACATTTCCTTACTGATTCATTATATAGTTTCTCTCTTTGTGAATCTTAGTAACAAAATGTATGGTGTACAGACGTTTTCTTAGAAAAACCCAACCCCCAACAATTTCTGTCATACTTTTCCACAAACACTGCATTTACGCGTGGGTGGTATCCCTGGCTAAGGTGCCATAAGTACTTGGTTCCAGTAGGAGTGCTCTGAGCGCGTCCTGCCCTCAAAAAAATTGTGATCTCTGCAGCTCCCCTCACTTCTTTTCCTTTGGCCATCTTCCTCAGAGTATCAAAATTGTAATATGTCCAGAGAAGAGCAACAAAGCTTCTCATAAATTTTGGTTTCCTTTGGTAAGGTAAAAATGGTGTCAGTGGAAATCTCCATTTCTCATAGAATCAGGATATGGTCTTGAGGAATCATGAAGTGGATTATATCCCAGACCAGTCCTGTTCTCTTATAAAGTCATAAAATAAATTGTGCTTTGGATTCAAATCTTACCCTTAAAAATGTACAGAGAAAAAGAAATATTTTTTCGTTATGTAAATCACAGAATGACTGCTACTGCCTAACCAAATTTAGATGATTTTTAATTGTTTTTTTTTCAAAAAATGAGGTTAAATATAATACACCATCAAAATTAAACAATAGATTTAATTATATATTAAGTCTAAACTGTTATAATATTTCTTTGTCTGATTATGAATGAGAATGGATATCCATGTGATTTTCAGTCCATAAAATCAAATTTTATGCAGTTACAGACATGCCAAATAACTGAGTGGCAACATTGAATCAAATATGGCACATCTCCAAAGTTCTGGAATTTGTTACTTAGCCAGTGGTTATCAAATAGAACATCTGATAAAGCCATGTTACATGCGTCACATGTACAGACGGGATAATGAACCACACAAAGAAAGTCAGAAAATCATGTGTTTGTTGTCGTATTCTTTCCAACTGTCTTTGGGTCTTCTCTAGCACTAGCCACTTTCATATTTAAATTCTCCTTCTGTTATAGAATACTACCATCCTATGGAGAATCAGTGATGAGTAAATGTATTTATTTCCTAGCTTCATATCTGTATCTTTCCATGCTATACCTGATTAAAATAAAAGAGGGGAAGAAAGAAATACAATTAAAGGGAAAAGAAATGGTAAAAAAATGGAGTAGGCTGTGAGAAAAGAACTTAGACCTAAAGGGAAGCTACAGTGAAAAAATACAGAAATAAATTCCAGGAACTAGGAAAAAAGAGGATTTAACAGACACAAAATAGAAAAAAACCCCATAAGGATCATATTTAGATTAATATAATGTATCACTTGTAGATCAATGGCTAAAAAAGAGAAATAGTATCTCACTTATTTAAATTGTGTTTACCACTATGTACCAGATGTAGATGGCACATTTTCTGCTACAGTGACAGAATAAAGGCTATAAAACTAAACATAAAAATTCATTCTACCAAGTAAAAGGTACAGTGGTGTAGGGCAATTGAAGGACTTTTATATTAAATGGCCACTACCTTATTTACTGGCTACCACAGAACAATTTTATTGATTTTTTGGACACCTTTTACCTCTCTACAAACTAGCCACATCCTTGCAGCTTTCTATTCTTTGGGTCTGTGGATTTACTTGTGAGTGAAAACCAGCAATGTGTGATGTTAGTGCTGGAGATTTCACATCTTGGTATTAGAAGAAAATACTGTGTTTGATGTATCCGAAACATGATCCATGTCTGATGATCCACGGTTCTGCAGCATTAATAGGCTTCAATATAATTACAAATCCCAGATGAGAAGGAGCTCTCCCATGCAGAAGTCCATGCCCTTTTCTTTAGGCTGTTTCTGACACTCGCCCTAGTTCATATAGATCAGTTTAAGTACCCTACAACAAATCATGGTGTGTAACATGGCTGGTACTCATGTTATACACATACATGAAAGACTGAGCTAAGAACAGGAAAACAATATAAATAGATATACATGGATTTAGCAGGGTAACTCCGGGTGTCTAGAACCACAGGTCTTCCATCTCCTGCTCACAGGACTAGCAAGCCCACTGCAAAAGCCACAACCTTTTTCCTACTCCTTAACTACACATATCAAGGTCAGGAACAGCAGAAAGAAAATAAGCTGAAGAACATACATCATTCCTGCTGAAATCCCAGTAATTTTCTTGACTTGTTCTATGCTCTCACACTGGAGTTGCAAACTCCAGTCTAATGTGAAAAACTTGACTTCAAAAGAAAGACAAACTACATAAATTTCCACAAGGCATTCAGGGTATTGGAAGTGAAGGACAATCCTTCTTTAGAGCCCAAAGATGCTCATCTCTTCAATGAACAATGAAAAGATGTTGCAGAGGTGATTCCAGAAAGCCATGTCAGTTCTAACTCTCTGATTTCTGTTTTTATTAACATTAGTGCATTTCTTGTTTGGCTTTTTCCATTTGATTTTTCTGAAAGAAACAAACAAGCAAAACTCAAAAAAAATAACAAATCAAAACTATGAGGGGTTTCTTTTATCCTGTGAGCTGAAGCCAAAGAGAGGTGCTGGATGGCAGTTTAAGGAATGAAATTATAGCTTATTCAGAAAACAAAATTCTCAACCCTTCTACAATATTTGGAAAATACTTTGTAAATGTTATTAGGCAAAAAAGCAAAGAATCTCAAGATCCTTTTTAGAGGATTTTTTAAACAATGAAACACTTCAGTACACGAAAATATAGCCACTAATGTACTTAAATGCGATAAAATCCTAGAAGGGAAAATAAAAGGTTCCTTCCTTCCTTCCTTCCTTCCTTCCTTCCTTCCTTCCTTCCTTCCTTCCTTCCTTCCTTCCTTCCTTCCTTCCTTCCTTCCTTCCTTCCTTCCTTCCTTCCTTCCTTCCTTCCTTCCTTCCTTCCTTCCTTCCTTCCTTCCGACACTTCCTTCCGACACTTCCTTCCGACACTTCCTTCCGACACTTCCTTCCGACACTTCCTTCCGACACTTCCTTCCGACACTTCCTTCCGACACTTCCTTCCGACACTTCCTTCCTTCCTTCCTTCCTTCCTTCCGACACTTCCTTCCTTCCTTCCTTCCTTCCGACACTTCCTTCCTTCCGACACTTCCTTCCTTCCGACACTTCCTTCCTTCCTTCCTTCCGACACTTCCTTCCGACACTTCCTTCCGACACTTCCTTCCTTCCTTCCTTCCTTCCTTCCTTCCTTCCTTCCTTCCTTCCTTCCTTCCTTCCTTCCTTCCTTCCTTCCTTCCTTCCTTCCTTCCTTCCTTCCTTCCTTCCTTCCTTCCTTCCTTCCTTCCTTCCTTCCGACACTTCCTTCCTTCCTTCCTTCCTTCCGACACTTCCTTCCGACACTTCCTTCCTTCCGACACTTCCTTCCTTCCGACACTTCCTTCCGACACTTCCTTCCGACACTTCCTTCCGACACTTCCTTCCGACACTTCCTTCCGACACTTCCTTCCTTCCTTCCTTCCGACACTTCCTTCCTTCTGACACTTCCTTCCTTCCTTCCTTCCGACACTTCCTTCCTTCCGACACTTCCTTCCTTCCTTCCTTCCTTCCGACACTTCCTTCCTTCCTTCCTTCCTTCCTTCCGACACTTCCTTCCGACACTTCCTTCCTTCCTTCCGACACTTCCTTCCGACACTTCCTTCCTTCCGACACTTCCTTCCTTCCGACACTTCCTTCCTTCCGACACTTCCTTCCTTCCTTCCTTCCGACACTTCCTTCCGACACTTCCTTCCGACACTTCCTTCCGACACTTCCTTCCTTCCTTCCTTCCGACACTTCCTTCCGACACTTCCTTCCGACACTTCCTTCCGACACTTCCTTCCTTCCGACACTTCCTTCCTTCCTTCCTTCCTTCCTTCCTTCCTTCCTTCCTTCCTTCCTTCCTTCCTTCCTTCCTTCCTTCCTTCCTTCCTTCCTTCCTTCCTTCCTTCCTTCCTTCCTTCCGACACTTCCTTCCTTCCGACACTTCCTTCCTTCCTTCCGACACTTCCTTCCGACACTTCCTTCCTTCCGACACTTCCTTCCGACACTTCCTTCCTTCCTTCCTTCCTTCCTTCCTTCCTTCCTTCCTTCCTTCCTTCCTTCCTTCCTTCCTTCCTTCCTTCCTTCCTTCCTTCCTTCCTTCCTTCCTTCCTTCCTTCCTTCCTTCCTTCCTTCCTTCCTTCCGACACTTCCTTCCTTCCTTCCTTCCTTCCTTCCTTCCTTCCTTCCTTCCGACACTTCCTTCCTTCCGACACTTCCTTCCTTCCTTCCTTCCTTCCTTCCTTCCTTCCTTCCTTCCTTCCTTCCTTCCTTCCTTCCTTCCTTCCTTCCTTCCTTCCTTCCGACACTTCCTTCCTTCCGACACTTCCTTCCTTCCGACACTTCCTTCCGACACTTCCTTCCGACACTTCCTTCCGACACTTCCTTCCTTCCGACACTTCCTTCCTTCCGACACTTCCTTCCTTCCGACACTTCCTTCCTTCCTTCCGACACTTCCTTCCGACACTTCCTTCCGACACTTCCTTCCTTCCTTCCGACACTTCCTTCCGACACTTCCTTCCTTCCGACACTTCCTTCCTTCCGACACTTCCTTCCGACACTTCCTTCCGACACTTCCTTCCGACACTTCCTTCCTTCCTTCCTTCCGACACTTCCTTCCGACACTTCCTTCCTTCCGACACTTCCTTCCGACACTTCCTTCCTTCCTTCCGACACTTCCTTCCGACACTTCCTTCCTTCCTTCCGACACTTCCTTCCGACACTTCCTTCCGACACTTCCTTCCTTCCTTCCGACACTTTTTTCCGACACTTCCTTCCGACACTTCCTTCCTTCCTTCCGACACTTCCTTCCTTCCTTCCGACACTTCCTTCCTTCCGACACTTCCTTCCTTCCTTCCGACACTTCCTTCCGACACTTCCTTCCTCCCTCCCTCCCTCTCTTTCTTTCTTTCTCTTCCCCTTTTCCCCTTTTTCTCTTCTTCCTTCCTCTATTCTTTCTTCCTTTCCATCTTTTCCTTCCTTCTTTTCTTGTAGTAAATAATAAAACTTAAAAAAAAAAAACCCCGCTTCTTTAGAACATAAATCAGTGTAGTCCCATAAATTAATGATGTTCAGTGTAAACACACACATAAATTCATATGCGAGTATGTATTTTCTATTACAAGGAGTTTGAGTTCAAAAGAAGATAAAGATTATAGAAAAAAGAGTTACAGCGTAGTAATAACAAGTCAGAATACATGAGGGAAAGAAAAGATGAGTGAGTACAACAGTAATTTTCTACAGTATATAATTTCCTTTATCATTAACTTTTCCCTCCAAGAAAATACTTTTTCAATTTTGGACTTAGTTTTAATTCTTTCACCTATAAGTTTATTTCTTCTTATGTAAGTATAGTCCTACAGCCAGAAAGGACCTGAAAATATCTTTAGGAACAGTGAGTATCAGCTAACATCAAATCAGTCCAAGTACAATTAATGGAAAAGTTCCCTTGAGAATATTTAAAAACCAATATGTGAATATGATGCAATGCACCAAATTATAGATGTCTCCAGGGTGGGGTTTGTTGGGTAGAAGGAATCAGTGGGTCTTAGACATGGTTCAGGTACAAAAATTTAAAGAGAAGGCTGAGCTTAAGATGCATATATACATTTCATCACTTATGAAGATGTATATACATACACATACACATATATATATATGTACATGCACAGACATATTATATACCTTTTTAACAGATAGTTAAGACTAATCTAATTTTAGACAAGCTAGACTAAATAACTTTGGTTCCCTTCATTGTGAACAGTCATAATGAATATTCTGATCCTTTGGCCAAATAATGATACCGATGGAGATCCCATTTTCTTTGTGTCTAAAATATTTTCAATGCATTGGTCAATTCCAAACATTTAAGAGAGAGGCAGTAATCTCAGTATTCCTCTGATTTTCATTAGTCAATTCCCAGCTGGACTGGGAAAAACTGCATATGTTCCCACTGACAAAAAGGCAGAATGAGAGCAAAATCATCTGCTCTGTTTGGCAGTTAATTTCTTACCAGTGTTTTCATCTGTAGTGATTTACATCAACCAGCATTAGGACTGAACTATTTATATTGGTGACTGTATTTTGCCCAGCCAACAGCAATAATGATATCACAATTATAATACCTCAAAGAGTATCACATTGAAGCCAAGCATTTTAATGTCGTGAAAATGTATTTTCAGTACTAGTATGACTAGTATGGAGGTGCAGACAAGTACAGAGCTGCAGACAAGAATAGAACATAATGAGTCTCTCAAGCTATATCTATCCTACTAAACAAAAGAGGGTAAAAGTAAGTAAAATGTGCACTGCACTCTCGTCATTCCTATTGTACTCCCAGCATTCCTGTCACTTGTTAACTTGCTCCCTACACCAGTTCAACAGCTACCTTTCCCTTAAAATATGTGTAGGCTTTATCCAGTGGATAGTTTGCTTCACCTCCAAAGACAGTTGTGATAAGGCAGTGGTACTTCTCGCTTTCTCAAATGTATGTTTTTCTATCTCTTATATGCTCTCATGTCCCAGCAAGTTGCAAGAAGTGGATACTTTCAAGTTCCTGATAAAAAAATAAAATTATAACACTCTTGGTGGGTTGCTACACCATGACAAAATTATGCCTAACAATGAAGTGAGGAAACTGTATGTAACATTATCATGTTACACAGGTACAGAGGCTCTGCACAGAATCTAGCAGAGATCCAGAGCTGAGTGCTGTGCCATACAGATGAAATCAAGAAGGATTCTGAATGAATTCTGAATGAATTCCAGTGAACATTGCTACTTGATCTTTTGGCTGAGGATTGGTTCCTTGGACTTGAAGCAGTGTACCTATGAAGTTGCTCTCTTTTACCACATTCTCTGCTTTTGAGGAGAGGGGGAAGAAAGAAGAAAATATCTGTTCTTGTGATTTTCATTCTCTTGGTAAAGGATCATATATGTTTCTTCACCTACTAGGAAGCTATTCAGCAAAACTGATTTCATTCAGTAATTGCAACACTAATTACAGTTCTTGGTCTTCTCTTATGTATGTAGAAACTTGGAGTTAGTCCAGAAGTTTCTCAAGGACAATGAGAAGCTCTTCCAGCTGGGGAGTTGAAAGGAGGCAGGAGCTGAAGCCAAATTCTCATCCTGCTTTTCCTTTCCCTGTTATTGGAGAAAGGACGAATGCTATTAAGCAGTGTCCTAATGTGCTTGCATGGAGCTTTTTTTTTTTTTTTTTGTGTGTGTGTGTGTGTTGGTGAATGTAAATGCATTACAACCTTTATATATCTAAAGATTTTATAAAATAATTTGTTCCATGATTATATAATTTGAGAAGCAGTTATTTATTTCAAATTTAACCCTTTGGGGTTTATGTCTATTTTTGACAAAAATATGAGAGGGACACCATCTGTTCCCCCTTTCTCTCTTTCTTCCCAACAAAGAAACAAAAAATTTTTCTGAATTTTTTATTGAGTATATGAAGCCAAGAAGACAGGTTTTGAAAACATAGAAAAGGTAGAGTAATTTAGACCAGATAATTCCAGGACAGTTATGCTAAAGATATTTAATTTAATGCAGAAATGAAACATGGTGAAAACAGACATACTTTCCAGACTGAAGATAGAAGTCCTGACTAAATTGTTACATTTGTTCACCTGCAAAGGCTCACTTGCTTTTCAGCTCATATTTTTTAGAATCCTCCTATGCCATTGGCAGGTCATGGCACAGGAACTTGGTTGTCATGCAGCAAGACCAGCTGAGTGTGTAGTCATGTTTGCTGTTTTCCATGAGACCCACAACAAGGTCATTCTAGACCACATGGTATAGAATTGTGTCCAGATGATTCCTGAATATCTCCAGGGAAGAAGACTCCAGAACCTCTGGACAATCTGTACCAGTGCACAGTAACACAGACACTGTAAAGTTCTCTCTCATAAAAATGTATTTTATTAATTTTAAAAAGGTAGTTTAACATGAGATTTTGATTAGTAATTCTCTTTAAATGTAGTGTTGATCCCCTAACTCATGTAGGCTAGGATTAAGCCAAAATGAATAGATCTCTTAATCTATTTCTCTGATGACTGGAAGAAGCACTGATATGGTTTTATTTTGAAGACTGATGAAGCAATGCTTGCAAATAAGCTATAGTCATAATTAAGACTGTTTTAGATGCTCTTTTGATAGAGAGAGCATTTTCAGAATACTTACTCCTGTCTTGTTTTTTTTTTTTTTTGCCTAGTATTAATATTGTCTATTACTGAGTGGAAAGGTACTTGGTTTAACTTTTTCTAAAGAATCATAAGTTTACTTTTGCAATACTACTAGTTTTTTACTTGGTTTTGTTGACTAAAGGACAAAGCTGATTTTATTTTTATATTTATTATTACATGAACAGAAGCATAGAATTTCCCTCCAAACTATTTTGAACTCTAGACACCTTTGCCTTAGATTAAAAAAAAAACCAAAAACCAAAATAACAAAAATGGCTGGGGATGATTGAACATACAGACATTTTAGATTATTTCTTCTGTACAAAAGATTTCAGTTCATAAATTCGAAATGTCTCAATTTCTCCAATATCTCTGCCAACCATTTATCTCTATTCTTTTAAAATACTATCATTCTATGAATCTACATTAATTTCTCTGGCTTTGGTAGAACCACGCAATTTTAAAAAATATGACACTGTTAGCCTAAAAAAAATTGTCTGGAATGATTACATTTTATGTATGATTTTCTACTCAAAGTGAGCATCAGTAAAAAATGTTGAGGATCATTCTGGGCACAAATATGAATCAGTATGAAAATCAATGTATATTTACTGAACTGAAACAAGCATTTTTATTGGTTTACTGTTTACACTACTCCTATGTAGAAATTTTATCACAGTTCTTAATGCAATTTTTTTTTCTGTGATAAAAAGCAGTACTCAAGGGCTATTGCTATTTAGATACTTTCATTAAAAAGGAAATGAGTAGAAATGCTTCTAATTGAAATGCTAATAGGAAGGAAAAATCCCTTTCATTTTCAATGAAGGGAAAGTAATTTCTGCTTATACTAAGTAACTGTATGAAACATTACATTTCACTTCAATAAGTGGGTTTTTAAATTTTATTTTAAATTTAATAAATCCTTTTTTGACTCTCTTAGTAATCAATATGGCTTTCAGAGATAGTGTCAACTGTCATGAAGGCCTGTTACTTCTTTGCATCTCTTCAGGAAAAGCTTGCATGTGTTGTGTGTAACGTAATATTGGTCAGAATTAACATCACTAAGAACAGTGAAAAATTACTTTCTTACAGACTGAAAAGCTGACAGACAGTAGAAAAAATGGTCAAAGATATATGAGCAATACAATTTATGACCTGATTCAAAGCTGAAGTAATTTTGGAGTCTTGCCATAGACTTTAAAATTACTTTAAATGGTTTCAGAAGAAAGCTTTATTAAAAGTTTAAGAATTAATTTTTAACCCAAACTCAAATTTGTTTTTAAATGTCAAGCAAGTAAATCAAGCTGTTCATGCTTTAATGGCATGTACATAGGATATATCTGAGTTTTTAAGATTATTAAACTCTGAATATTGTTTTTATTCATGACAACATGCCAAATCCTCTTTATCAGATATCTACCCAAATTCCTTAGCATAAACAAATTATCTTAATGGACTTAAAAGTATGCCAAAGAGCTGAGAAAAAACATGTTCTCCTAGAAATAGCATCTGGATGCCAGAACAAAAACCTTAAATATTGGTATTTTATATCTATGTTTAGGTAACTCAGTAGACACTTATGTTTCACTTGTACAAAGCAGTCATTTTGACAAACAAAATAAAATCTAAAAACCTCACAAAACCAGAAACCTAAGATTCTCATTTTCCTTTTTAAGTTCTGAGAAGACACTGTATTTGCCAAAATGTTAAGATCCAGTTATTGAAATTATTAGAAAGATGTCTCTGCCTGACTTAAGGAGCAAATGAGACCATATGCTGAAGTTAATAGTATTGATTTTATTTAACAGTAAATGTGAGGGAGAGTGAGAGTTAGAAATAAATAGAAAAAGAGGTGTTGAGGTGGAGAGAAAGTGACAGAGACAGATTAAATAGAAAATATCACAATTCCATGGATGTCAATAGCAGCCTATTGATCCTCTTCTTCTGGTCTTCCAGGTGGTGAGGGTTCTTCAAAACATAGGGTTCTATGGATTAGTACATTTGGGACAGGTGGGGTACCTCCCCTGGGGCAGGGGATGCTTGACAAAGTCTCTTGCAGCAGACTTTGGATCTGTTGCATCTTTTTGAATCACGTGCAGTGATCTGCTGCAAGGCTTCAGCAATGAATGTGGGGAGCACTTCAGGGGTCTTTGATGCCCTCATGTGAATGTCCCATGGTGTGGCCTTCCTGGGCTGGGTGCTTTGCAATTGGACCAGCTTCTGTGAGGGAGGGTGGATGTTCACCCCTTTTGACCAGAGGCAATGCCGCACACCCAGAACCTCTCCTCTTCCCCTCTTTATTGGGAGGTGAGTGTTGCAATCTTGGGCTCAGTAGATAAGCCTCCCCCACCCCAAGCCCCTCCAGTCCTGATTTTCAGGACAGATGCTGGGTTTGGCTTTCTTTTTTGCCAAACTCTTCTCCCTTAGCCATGTTTACCTGCCATAGTGGGCAAAAGTCCTTAAAAATGTTCAAGCCATTAACATTAATTTTTCAGTCTCTGACACTAAAACAGAATGACTCAACATAGAGGAAACCTGAAAGCTTCTGGGCTGCATTCATGCACACAGTTTTCTGTACAGAAGATACATCTTGAAAGATGTCCTAGGGCACTTGAATAGAAATACATTAATTCTGTCCAGTCAGAAAAATCTGAAATTTGGAAAACTAGGATTGGTCCTGATATGTTTAAAGGTGTCAAGGGAGCAGAGGAAAAAGCTGATGAGCTTTCAGATATGAAGTAAAGCAGTCAAAGAGAAAACTGTTGATAGAGATCAGCATACCAGATTATAATAGTTACCCTTTGAGAGACTTGACATGGACAGGAAGAAAATTTGCTGTAAATGTGTAGGAAGTTTTGACAGCTCTCATTTAAAAAAATGGTTTTCTCTTAAGGAAGTAAGATGGCTTTTAATTTAGAAAGTTTTAGGGAAAAAAAAAAACAAACAAAAAGCCAATAACAACAGAAAAAAGCCAAGACAGTCTGAAGGATGTGTAAATCCTGAGGTTAGCAATGTCCTTCTAGATGCAACTCAGGTCAATGAGCAGGGCATCAACCCATGTTGGAAAGCTACCAATTCTGAGAAAAAATGAGAGTTTACTCTTCCTGAAGGTCATGGTTCATGATGTTTAACATAACTGTTTCCTGAAGTGGAAAAGAAAATTGTCTGAGTCATATAGAAGAAATAAAAAACTGTTGGTTTTATTCCCTCAAGTCTGGCTTTATTGTACATTAGACTAATCAAAATTTATAATGTTCATGTGTTCCTGCTTTCTGAAGGCCTAAAAATAATTTATCTTTGAGAGCTATATGGATTCTTTTATAGTATAGAAAGTCACGTGAAAGATTTTATTTTTAATTTGTATTTTAAAAAAATTATTTCATCCATGGTCAAGGTTAGGGTAAAACTTGGAATAGAAACATCAGTAAAAGTATTAAAAAAGTAGATCTAAAGAAGCAGACATTTAACAAATTTTACCAATTCAAGTAATGTTCAAGAAGGAACTGAAAGTCTTAACCATTATAACTTTAAGATTCTGCAAGAAGAACTCACCTGTATCTCATCACTTCATCAATGAAAGTAGCAGGGGAGACAGTGCAAAACATTTCCATGAAGTAAATCTGAATAAACAACACTTATGACTCTCTCCTCACTTACCTAGGCTGTCATCTCATCATAAAAAGGCTATCAGGTTGGTCACATATGATTTCCCTTTGCTGAATCCATGCTGACTGCTCCAAATCACTTTCTTGTCTTTCATGTGTCTGGAAATGGTTTCCAGGATTACTTATGCCATCACTTTCCCATAGTTGACTGGATGATGTTGGTCCTGCTGTTCCCTAGTCACTCCTCTTTGTGTTTCTTGCAGGGAAATGTGCTATTTGCCATCTTCCAGTTTTCAGGAATAAATCCTGACCTCCACATTTTTTCAAATATTAGCAGAAGTGTCCCCACAAAAAGATTGGTCAGTTTCTTCTGCACGTGTTGGTGTACGTTCTAAAGATCTGTAAACTTCCCTACAGTTTGCGTAAAAGTTCCATTACCTGATCTTCTTCCACCTTTAAATTTTCTTACTTTTATTTTACTTCGAGGAGAAATAAGTCTTTCTAGCTCCAATTTGTCCTTGAGACGCAAGGACCTAGGACTGCGGGAAGCAGGTCTATCAATAAAGAGTGATTGAACAAGACATCGAGCAATTCAGTTTTTTTAGTGTCTTTGTCACCAGGTTGTCTGTCCAGTTCAGCAGCTGGTATTTTTCTTTGCTCTCCTTTTTCTGGATTTGTATCTATAGAAATTCCTCTTCTTGTTCTTTAAATCCTTCAACAGTCAAAACTGCAGATAGGTTTTACAAACTACATCCCTTAATACTTGGACACTTCCCAAAAATGAAAATATATGTACATATACATTATATATAGAGAGAGTCTCCAACTCTTCCAAACTTCTCCAGTGGTAAATTTAAAAATGCAACTAATTATATGAATGATTCTCCTCTTAACAAATTGCCAATCTCTTTCTGTGTGCATATATATATATGCACATATATATATATAACATGCTTATTGTTGCTATATTTCCATGTTTCCAAGACTTATTTTGTAGATAATTTTTGTCTGTTAGACACAGATGGTAGCTGAATATATCAAGTATTTTCATTAAAGGTATTTACTCAGAAGTCCTGGTTGGGGTTCAATCTGGTGGTGATTCTAGATATTGGAGGGATTGCTTTTATTTAACCTTGAGTCTTACTGCAGTTACAACTACTTGGCAAATTAATTATTATTTTAGAATCCTACACAGAGCAGACCACCTTAAATTGTCCAATAAACTGTGCTAATGTAAGCCTTTACACATATACATACATACATACTTGAATTCAAACTATAAGACCAAAAGAGTTTATTAAAAAGAAATGGTAGATGCCACCAACATTACATGAAATTGTGGACGTGATTATTACACCATGAAGGAGCCTCTTTGTGAAAGAAGCAGGCTTGGTCAGATCTACGTCCCTTTGTGCCTTTACAAAACAATCCTGAGGATTTTCTAATGGATTAAAGGGATTTCTAGACGACTGTAAGGTAATCCTATAAGACTAAATCACAGGTAACATTGTCCTATAGGATTTGTGGAGGACTAAAATATTATACTGTGAGACCTGTAATGATTCCTTCAGAAGCACAAGTCTGACTGAACAGCTATTAAGATGAGTACAAGCTATAGGACATGCAGGAGAATACATAGTTAGTAATGCACTAATGTTTATAACACCATGTTTTATTACTCACTCAAGAGTAATTCATTCTGTATTAGAGGAGAGTGTTAGGCATTTAATCTGTTCAGAAAAATATCTCTTTTTTTGCTGTTACAATTAAAGTAAGGCAATTTTTATAGATAGTACATGGAGCATAATTTTATTTTCTAACTGCCAGTTGAGAAATCACTTTCCATCTTCTAGTCAAATTTTAATTTATCAAGAATTGCAGAATTAAATTAATAATTTAAATTTTAAGGAAATTCTAAATTACTTGAACATTAATTTAAATTGAGGTATCACAAATAACCCAAACCAGTTTATATATAGGTAACAAAAGCTCTACAATACAGTACAAAATAGCTATGGTTGGGGCTCTAATAAACATAACAAGGGTGTTGATTTCAAATAATAAATGCACCACTTTTTAAATTTGTTGACAAATCTCTACAATCCGCCACAACAGGGAATTTTATTTAAGATGAAATTTTCTCCTATGTTGAGAAACTTGCTTCTTCATCACCAAAAAATACAATTAAAAACTTTCTAGGTAGATTTTATGCCTTTATTATTTTCTTCTTTTTTTCATTTATATATTGTTTCTTCATTTTTGACTATGCTGCAGCTTTGTATGAAACCTGCTGACTCTTCTGCAAAAATAAATTGTTTGTGACCCGAGACTCTTTCAATGGGAACTCTCAACATTTTGTTTTGTTAAAATATTAGGGAATTTAAGTAGGTATAATTTTAGCAGTGGGTTGGTATTGGAAGGGAATGCTTTCTCTTGGTGTCTGTATTGATTATGTTTGTCAGGAGCCTTTCAGGTCACAGGGGCCAGTTGTATGTATTACAGTGTTACTAACTTTAAGACTCCACATTATTTATCAATTTCTTCCTCTGTGATAAAAATTTTCTCCTTTTTTTTAAAGTTTCTTGGACTCTTATATACAGCAGGACTTGTTGTCCAGGTCTTCATAGTTATCTTAACCTAGGATCAAATGAGGAGGCATAACAAAGCCATGATTTTGCATATGCACTTCAGTATTTGTGCAGCTAATGGTCTACTTATAATACAGGTGCATCTATTCCTGCTGTCACAACTAATCAAAACAGATTTAGCTTCTGGTTATAGCTACTAATTTTTACCCTTACTTACACATATTTCTGTTTGCAGTTGATTATCCAGTTTCTTCAATCTTTTTCAGGATTTTATTTTTGTATAACTTCTTACATCACAGTTTGTTATCCAGTTTTCTCTTGCCTGACACATTTTTCATAGGAATTTGTCTGATATTCTCTACTTTTTCTTTCAAGGAGTTGAAATCTCACTTTGTTTTTCAGGTCACACAAATTTATAATTTCTCAATTATTCCAAGGACACTGTACCTTTCTTACTAACTTCTATATGAGATTCATTGTTCCAATGCTTCATGTATCAGCTGTTGCTGGGGTTTTCACATTCAGTTAGTTATGAGAGAACTTGTTTGGATTTTTTTTCTTTTTTGTTTGCTTTGTTATTTTGTTGGAAGCTTTGGGTGTTTTTTCCTTGTCAAGGGTGAGATATAAAGAAATAGTAGTTTTCTGGGTATAAGTGGATGAAATATGCAGCAAATTTACAATAACATTGTATAGTAACAAGTTTTCAAGCCTCATTGACCATGATTCACCTACTTGTGCCCTGTATAAAAATGTGTATGCAAGCAAAATGAAGAATGAACAAAGGCAAACTCTTCACTAAATTAGCAAAAGTGTTTGTTATACATTAAGATCTGAAATTCCAAAGAACTTAAAAGAATTATACTCCACAAAGTTTTAGAAAGTGTACTAGGTTGTTTGACCTCCTACTATGAAATGACTGAGTTTCCTCCAATGTCTTTCACAATTAAATTAGATAAACAACACAATTTATTTTGTTTTTTCCTTGCGAACACAAAGTAGAAGGCTCAAAAAGATCACAATTGGGCAGATCTTTGCTTTAATAAAAAGACAGAGGGACTAAGACACAAATTTTAAAAGACTGGATATTAATTAGTTTGAAAGTAATGTCAAAAGAATAGTAGAGGAAAATACTTAGATATCTTTATTGCTGCATCTAAATGTATTTATATGCTGCATAGAGAATGATTGAAACATTTGGAAGATTATCCACACCAAAAGACACAATTCCAATTTTGCAGATATTTCTTCTGTATTACCAACACATTCAGAGGTAGTGAAAGCAAAAGAGTTACACAGTGCCATCAGATTGGTAACTTTAAGAAATATGATTGTCAGCATTGTCAGTAAGGCCCTTTACTTCTCCTGGAGCTAGTCTGAATTTTGAAGAAATCATGGTCTTTTTGAAGCCTGTCAAAGGCTGTTGTTGTCTAGAAAAAGCAGTATTATTCCCATTTTTTAGAGCTGTCTTAATAATTTAGCCAATATAGGCATAAAACTGGTGTTTGGAAATCTCTTTTTTTTTTTTCCTGTGTATTCAGGTTCTTTCACGTTTTCTTGAGGCAATGGACTAAAGAAAAGTAATTTTTTTCCATGGTGTATCATTTAATTGTGAATATAACATTTTGAACAAATCTCACATTTTCTAATCTAATAAAGCTCTGTTTCAGCATAGAGAGTGAAGAGGGCTCCTCATTCTTGTCCTCTGCACTTAAATAAAATAACATATCTATTCTGAGATGTTTAAAAGCTAGACATCTAACTTTTTCAAGTTCGTCACCTTTTGTCATGGTCAACAGAAAACCCGGCATAACATGAGAACAATTCATCTCATCCCAAAACAGGCACCCAAGACATATCAGTTGGAAGTGCTCAACAGTATTATTTTTTCTACCATAACTATAAATGTGGCTTACTACTGCAGACATCCAACTTCCAAATACCTGCAGTTAGCTAAGATATATTCCACTTAGAATACTATATTACCTGGAAAACCTATAAGTTTTCACTGCTGGAAGACATAATTTATCTGCACAGAACATCTGGTTCTTTCTTTGATAAGTGAGTCTCAGTAACCAAAGGCACAATGGTAAATCTCCACATGGTGTGAAGATGTTCTAAAACAAATAATTCACTCATAAACATGGACTGTCATATTCACAATATGAATCTCAAGGAATTTTAACATCAAAATCAAAAGATGGAATGAGAAATGAATCTAGCAGAAAGGTTGTGAGTTATTTGCTTGTCCACTGCGTATCTTGAAAACACCTGTATTCTATGATGTTCAGAGTTCACCTACATTTATTTCTAGAAGCTCTACCTACAAGCTCTCAGGGCCTACAGTACTAACCCACTAAGTGGATTTTTGCTGGTAACCCACTCAATGACTTGACATATTCTTGAGGGTTTTTCTCCCTTTTTATCTTGCAGATTTTACTTGTTAGATTATATATTTGACTTTTATAACCTGGTCCTCCTCTGGCCTCCTGCTGCAGAGCCTCAGTAACTCTAGTGATTCCTATTTCATTAGTCTTTCTTTACCCCTGCTTCATAGGATTGGATATATAAGTACAAATATACTTCTGCCAAGATCCTTCTAGACACATTCTGCCTTCCATTCTGCCTACACTTTGTCTAAGACCAATTGCTTATTATGTAAGTCAATTCTGTGTTTATGGGTACAAGAGATAGATGGAACTACTTGAGGAAGTCCAGGAAAAGGGTCATGATATTGATTAAGGGACTGAAGAACCTGTCATGTGAGGAACGGCTGAGAGAGCTGGGACTGTTCAGGCAGGAGAACAAAATGTTCATAGAATTACATGTGAACACTTTTTTTTTTTTTTTCCCTGTGAAAATGGTCAAACACTGGAGCAGATTGCCAAAGTAGCTGTCTATGCCCTTGGGGATAGCCAAACCTTGAATGGGTATGGTCCTGGGCTACCTGCTCCAGTTGCTCTTGCTCTGAGTTTAGGCACTGGACTAGATGACCTCCAGAGCTGCCTTCCAACTTCAGCTGTTCTGTGGTTCTCCAAATAGATTGGAAATATAATTAGAGACATCTGTCCAGGTTCTTCTTGGAAAATTCAGTCTTTTACTGTTAGGCATGCTAACACCTTATCTAAGATCTATGCTTTCCTGTTGAAGTCCACTAAGTCCAGAAGTCCACTAGCTAGCTCTGTACTAAAAACAGTGTTGATTGTCCTTTTTATATGCCTCTTTACTCATGCATACAAATCTAGGCCTGAATGCGGGCACTTTGTTTTGGAGAACAGACTCCTGAAGTTCTGACATACAGACTGTCAATTAACATCAGTTTCACTGGATTGGAGAACACTTAGTTTGTCTTTATACTCACTGTAGGCGCTTTCCTCCTTCATACACCATGTGCTCAACATTCCTGTTCCTGGATTCTGCAAGTTATGTTTACTGATCTTCTGTCCTCATAACGGAAAATTATTAGAAGATGATCAATTGTCAAAGTAAGCCCAGGGCAAAAGAGTAGATCACTGAGGTCACACCAGCAGGTTCTCTGAACAGTACTAGTCATGTAGGATGAAACACTCCTCTGAGAAAACATCTGCAGATTCAAGTACTATTACACCCAGAAATAGGTTGCTCCATAGGATACATCTATCAGTGTGTTACATCCTTCTTCACAGCATGTTTTTTACACATTATGAGCAGTTGCAAAAAAATGGTAGAAAGAGACTCTCAGTTTGTCCTGCTGCAGCAAAAGTTTCAGGGAAGTACAAAGAAAAAAATTCTCTGTTGGTGCTGTACAGAAGATGATAGAGAAACTTTCATCTGTGGTGCTACCTTTTATGATTAATAGAATTATTGCCTTGACAGAAATAATTGTCAGTTTGTCTTAAAGGAGATTTCTTCTTGTTGTCTTCATCACAAGTCAACAATTACTAGTAAATTTTTATCCAGATTTTTTCAAGCGCATGAAGTCCTGATTTTGCTAAAGCTTCCTTCACACATCTCTTATACAAGTGAAAAATTTCACTTGTGTTCTTGTACAAAACTTAAAGTTGTGAAATTTGAGACTATTTTAGAAATATGAAGCAAGTCTGAAGAATTGCAATGAGCCATTTCTTCTCCTTTGAGTAGAAACACCAATTACTTAGGAAGCAGCAGTACATTTTGCACTGATTATAATTTTGAAATTATGAATATAATTTCTAGCTGGAGACTCCTAAGATCTCCTTCCTGTATCCACCAGCTATACATCAAACTCAAGGGAAGCTGGTCCAGCTGGCTTATCAAATGAAGTTGAAACACAGGAGAAGTTGTGAGTGGTTATGTTGTTTTTCTGACTAAATTTGTTACTTTCAGACTGATGGGCTGCAGCTAGATGAATTACTGCTTCACAGATAGAATTCTTTAAAAAATAAAAATTATGAAATGCTATTGCTTAGTCACCAGTAATTGAGTGTCACTAGTTGCATTAATAAAATAGGAACATTTCCCATCAGTATTCACATAAAGAATTAACTATTAAAAAGCATGTTATTAAGACTTTAGATAAACTGACATACCAATTTAGAAAAAAAAAGCAAAACAAAACAAAAAAAAACCTCCAAAAAACCCAGTAATAACTGTACTGAATGTAACTATCTAACCCAAATAAACAACACTGCCAGTATTTGTGATAAGTATAGAGGGATATATACTGTAAATAAAAATGTTATTAATTCTGTTCTTTGCAGCAGTAATGTTGGATAATAAAATGAATAATAAATATTTTAAAAAATATAAGCAGGCAAAATAAATATTTGTGTTCCTTCATAGCAGCTTGTTGTTCCATACTTGTTGAAGTGAGAATGGACTAGTTCTCAGAATTTGAATAATAGATGTCTATATCATTTCTCTATTTAATAAAATAGTGGAATAATATGTTCAGGGGTTTTTATAATCTCCAAATAAATAATGTATTTTTTTCTTTGTATATTGTATGTATTGTGAGCAAACTCAATGCAGTCTCCTTTTAATACATGTATATGTGCATATGTATTTATAAATAACTCCAACAGAGATTCTTTACACGAAAAGATGATTATTTTCCGCATGTATTAAAATTAAAAGCGGTCCCTGTTTAAAATTTCTGTAGCAAATAATTAAAGGTAGCAAATATGTCCAATTATTAAAGCTTACTAGGTACAAAAAATATCCATGACTTATATAAAAATAAATTCATTACAAGAGGACAATGTACAATAACAGGTATACTTTTGGTGGTTTTCATAAGCAACTTGTAAATTTAGCACTTAAGAATTAATGAGTTTCTATAATTGTTCATAACTTATCTGAAATAAGTCTGCCCAATAATGTAATGGGAATGTGTGAAAAATTATTGAAAAATACTGAAAAACATTTCTCCACAATGTAAAATTCTACATTTTTCTAGATGATCATCTCCCCAAAAATTTTTGAATACCTGAAGCAAGTCAGGAAGAAAACAAGCAAGTACATTTTTCTGTTTTCAGTTACCATTTTTCCTGATCTGATTTCCCACTAAATAATGCTATGCAGATGGGTTAAAAATTACAGCCATAACAAGGGAATAATGCAGACTTTGTAATATTTACAGCTTTATCAAGAACATTTTTTTGAAGATTCTTGTTAATCTGAGTGACTTTTAATATCTGCAGAACTACTTCATCATTGACTAAACCTGTCAATAAGCAATCAGTTTTAGACCAAAGTCAATATTAATTATTAATATTTGGAATTCAATTTCAAGCTTGGACCTCTCCTAGGGGCAGAGGACAGGGCTGGTGGCTGCTGCTACTATCAAGCACTGAAACTATTTTCCTTTTTTTGCTCTTTATTTGATTGTGCTTTGCCTTTTTTTGTTTACTTGAGAAAGTCCGACAAAGGGTCACAAAGTCGATTAAGCGACTGCAGAGGGTTGGTTGGTAGAGCAGTTTTGACAAAGTACGGTCCGCTTCAAGAAAGCCAGGATCTAAGTCTGATATTTAAACTGAGTTTTATTTAAAGAAATTTTGCTATATAAGTCTATCTTTATTATTCATTAGTGCCTGCTGACATTTGTCAGAACATTTGTAGATTCAACTATTGTTATATTCATATTCATATTCAGTAATTATTCTGGCATAGGGATTTTAAGATTTTTAAGAAATCTTGATCCTAATAAATAAAAAAATCCATAAATATGATTAGTACATTTTCTGTACTGTTACCTAGCTCATTAATATCTGTGGAAATTAAAGTGAAGAAAATATTTTTTCAAGCTTTCTTTCACAGAAGAACTCAGCCAACGCTGATATTCCATGCAACCTTTACCCTTCAAAATAGTATCTATCATGTTTTTCATGTACTCTGTTATGAGTATTTTCAACTTTTTCATCACAGAAATTCAGTCATTACTGTTTCTTGCTTGCAACTGCCATGCTACCTCTCTAATAGTTTGCTCCATGCAATGGCTTAGTCGCTGTTACTCTTGAGCTATTTAACTTAACTTTGTGCTTGGTCTGTATCTCCAGTTAGGGACGGTTTTTAAAGTATAAATGTACCCAGAGACAAAGATATTGGCATATGGTTTGATTAATGTAAAATAAATAAATAAATTACTTTTAAAAATGAAGGAACATGATTGCAATGCTTTTCCTACAGTAAAATGATTAATGCATTATACTCCTGCTTTTACAAATCTGAAATGCACTTCTAATTCATTATATTTCAAAGATTATTTAGGCATTCTGCGGAGTTCAAAAAGAAGCATACAGAAGTTGTACAGTAGGTGTGATTCATTATCTTGAATTATCTTAAATTATCTTAGTTCGTTGTTTTAAAAAAAGTCTGCACTGTCATTCTTCATTAGTCTGGCTGTGGTTTTTCAGCACAGAAATCAATACCCTCCTGAGGATTTTATCAAAATACAGATACAAATCCACATCTGGCCTCAGAACTTTCTGATACTCAGAGAACTTTGACAACAAGGAGCAAAATCAGACTTGGAACCAGGGCCCCTAAACCAAATACCTGACCATCTTCATAAATAACTGCAAATCAAAGATGGGGTATGAGAATATGAAAAACTAACTGAAACCAAAAACACATGGTAGAAGTTCAAATTATGTAATGGTTTAATCCTATCGAGCAACTAAATACCACACAGTCACTTGCTCACTCCAATCACAGCGGGATGGGGAAGAGAAACAGGAGATGTGACAAAACTCACAGCTTTTGAGATAGACAGTCTAGTAGGTAAAGCAAAACCCGCACATGCAAGCAACACAAAAAAAAAAAAAGAATTCAACCACCACATTCTATCATCTCCAAGAAAGCCATCTCCAAGAAAGAAGTGTTCCATTACAAGTAGTGGTGATTTAGGAAGTGAAATGCCACAGCTCAAAATTTTCCTGTCTTCTTCATTCAGTTTTTATTGCTAAGCATAGCACCATAGGGTGTGGGTTACCATTTTGGTCAGCTGGGGTCAGCAGTCCCAGCTGTGTTCCCTTGCCACTCTTTGTGTAACCCCAGCCTTTGCACTATTGAGGTGTTATGAGAAGTGGAAAAGGCTTTAACTCTGCATGAGCAGTGCTTAGCAGCATTGCTCTCACCCTATGTCTCAAACAAAACATTATACCAGCTACTGTGTAAAAAATTAACTTTATCCCAGTCAAAACCAGAACAAATTCCCATCCTGACACTATACTGTATACATACTGATACCACACTATCCAAAAAAATTTCAACACAGATATTATTCCCTTACTCTATGTATCGCCTGTGTAAAATATCCATAAAAATTCCACAAATATCTAAGAAAAAGTCCACAGATTTCATTTAGTCCATGACTTTTGGGCTCCACCTGTTACAATGAATACAGTATAGGAGAGGTGGTGTTTTCTGTAAAGTTGTGGGGCACCAAAGACAGCTCAGGCAGTGTCTCTGCTGTGTAAGAGGTTTTCTCCACTGCTTTTTTGTGGTTCTTGATATAGCAGTTCCTGGAACATGCAACTCAAGTCATGGTTTACAATTGTTTAAACCTATATCCATCACAATCTCCACACAAGTCACTTTGGATTAGGTTTAGTATCATAGTGAACTCCTCTTATGCCTGATCTGAACACTATCACCAAGACTGACATTTCACAACCTTTCAGAAAATTACTTTATATTATAGCTATTATTGAGACACCTTTTAACAAAAAAAAACTGTTTAAGTGTCTCATTTAGAACTACAAAGCAAGGTCCCTAAAGGATGCATAAAGGCATAAAATCATTCAACCAATTTATGAGGAAATTATAGAGAAAAACAACAGGGTAGCTGCAAGCAACTAACTAGCTAAATAAATGAACAAATAGAGAATAAATATTGTGATTGTAATTTACCAGCTCTAGGAAAACTTGAGCAGATGAACTAGTATTCCTCCATCCTGTGTAATATTCTTAAAAGTAAGTATAGTACGGTGATGATTTCGCACACTCAAATGTGTTTCCATAGATTGAAATCAATATTTATTCTTGTTAAAACCATACTAAAATTTAAAATGCTTTATATGGAAGAATAAAAATTCTAGGTGATAGCTTATTTATAGTTAAAGACCAGAACTATTAGTACCCCTGAAATGAAAATCATGGTTTGGTCAGCCCTTGTGGGAAAATTTAATATAAAGATTACCACATCCCAACAAAAATTAATGAGAATTTTCCCAGAGGGTATACTATACTATAGTAGGATGCTATTTTATAAACAGCATTTTTTTATATAGAGTTATATAAGAAATATAGTGCCAATACAAGGCAGTATTATTATTTTATCAGCATGACTCCTGTGATCCAGAGGACATGTTTATGTCCTGCTAAACAGAGTGTGAATATGTCAAAGTGAAAACAGAAAAGACCTTAGTTTAAGGAAATTTTAGCATTACCAAAACAAGTCTTTCCACTAAACACTGACGTTACAGTTCAGAATACAACTAGAACACTGTCAGCTAGTTCTTATTGATCATGAACTGAAAGGTAAACTTTAATTGAGACTGATTTATTAGGTTCTTAAAGTCCTTAGTAGCAGAACCAGGAAACCTGTTACACTAAAATTGCTTTTTTTTTTTTTTTTCTTTTTCTAAGACAGCATCTTGATTATGGAAATAATGGCAAAAATCCATTGCTTCTTCATAACCGAAAGACATCCTCATAGGGGGCACACACATATACAAAATCATATGTACACACACAGAGATACATATGCATTGGAAGAATAGTAAGAGTTCATCTTTAAAAAAACATGTTAAAATTCTAGAGAACTGATCATTTTAGTTATATTGGAAGCAATGGCTTCCTTCCTCTAATAACCATAAAGATAGAATTCCTGCTTTTGCAGCCTGTAGGGCCAAATTGTAGTTTATGAGATAGCAGCCTTACTAAACCAATGAGATATAACAATAGTAGTGAAATGTGGTTTGCTGTGCTTATGTATAAAGAGGTAAGGTTACACCTATACTGCCCTAAAGTTCTTAACTGTATAAATATTGATAGTGTATTTTTAGTTTACACTGCTTGTCTCTTTGGAAAGTATTAATGTTAATGGTAAGTATAAAGGCAGAGCATTATGAAATGTGAATGCTTGAATTGCACTGATAAACATTTTAAAGCCATTATGGCATAGCACTGAATGTCAGGATGGGATCTATTTTCAAACAGAACAAATAACTAAGGGAAAACCAACAATTTAAACTATATTTTTATGGCAGTGAATTCATCTGTTGTTCATTCTTCACAGACTTAATAACTAATTAAATATATAATTCAATCACTCCTGCCATGATGACCATTCACATGATCACTATGCACAAGGCTGATACGTGCTGCACAACACCCACGCTGACAATTACTGTTTACAAGAACTGTTTTCCTTGAAAATTTCTGTGTTGGTAATTTCACCTTGTGCAGTGAAGGAACTATTCTCTCACACTCAAACCATGGTATAAGAGAATTTTATGCCTCAAGATTAGCAGTAATTATGACAGTATTTCCTTCTAGAATTGAAAGATTTGCTTGTAAAGAAAGAAGTTCGCAAATAGCCCTTTAGAAAGGATCTCTAATGAAGGATGAAAATATACGGGTGAGGGGAAAGAGCCAATTTCAAAACTCTGTGTTTCCCTGATCAATATTTGTTTACAGTAAAATATAGTAAACTCAATTAAGACATTGAGTAGAAATTATTTTTCAGTAGCAGCAATTAGAAATTCACGTTCTGGAGAAGTGCTTGCAAGTGCTGTCGATAAGCTTTGATACCATAAACTGAAAGTTTTCATCATTCTACATTTCTGTCAAATCCTGCATTCCTTATGAATTCCATAGCTAACTCCTTTTGACAGAGACCTAATTCACAGTTTTCTTTTTTACCTTTAGGCATTTTTTCCCACTCTTAATGCAAAAAAGGACTTAAATAAACTGCCACATTTGTTACTGTAGATTCCTCACACTTCTGCACACATGAACACTGGCAAATGTACAGTGAAAGAAACAGTTCAGAAAGTAAATACAACTCTTTTTTCTTTGTAAAGACAAAAAACCCTCACAGAATTAGCTGATTTTTCAAAGTTTCATTGAATTTTCTTTCTCTTAATAATGGCTTCAAAAATAAATACATAAACAGTTTCTCCCTCTGTGAACAAAGCATAAACACTTCAGAATGAGATTGACTTAATTACCCTGCAAAGTCCTTACTCTTCAGACGAACCATTAATGTATTTAATGTGAAGGCAATGTTTCAGTTACCTTCATAGAAGAGAGACTGAATAAATGCCACTCTGCATGCTTAGACTCCATATGTGTTATGATTTTACAAAATGCCACCAACAAAAAGGGCACTCCCTTTTAACTCTCCCTTCCCCTTCATCTGCTGCTAACTGTTCACTTTTTGCCAAAAGATGCTTCAACTCATTAAAGATGCAAAAATGTATAAAAAAATTTCCTCCATTATTTTTCTAACACTTTTCAAGGTCCACTTCAAAATATTTATCCTAAATTAAAAAAAAAAAAAGGTTGCCATTTTTAATTTTCATTTAAAACACTATGAAATTTTTCACTATGATAGTGGTGAAACAATGGAACAGGTTGCCCAGAGAAATTCTTCATGTCTCATCCCTGGAAGTGTTTGTGGCCACGATGGATGGGCCTTTGAGCAACCTGTTCTACTGGGTGATGTACCTTCTCATGGCAGATGGTTTGGAACTAGATGATCTTTATCATCCCTTCCAAACCAAACCATTCTACAATTCCATGATTCTGTGAAATAAAACTTTGAAAAGAGGATGCAGACATGAAATTATATTTTCTCTCAAAAAATGTTGAAGGGCTCTGAAAAGCTGTGGTCAATATAGACAGTTTTCACATTCCTACTAGAATCTAATAATGCTTAATTTCTCATTGAGGCAAAGGTATTATAGTTCTCCTAGGCTGTTTGGAATGTAATTGCAAAACCTGTCTTTTTTTCTTCTAAACCTTAATGCCAAAATAATTACTGTATGAATTGAATTTGCTTTTATAATTAACAGAATGCAAGGGCATAAAGGAATAAAATAGTTTTGTATAACTTAATGTTTCAGACAAAGCTCCACAATTGTATTTCAAGTACCTGTCCCATACAATGTCATTACGTCCTCAACATGACCCAATCTCTGAAGTTCCTTTAAAGCAGAAGCTGGGAATTTTCAGAGATATTGACAAAAATAACTGATGTTATTTGGGTAGAACTAATTTTCTTCCTATTAACTGGTACAGTGAGTTTTGGATTTTGTAAGAGAAATGTGTTGATAGCAAACTGATGTTTTAGCTGTTTTTAAGAAGTGTGTATATTAAGTCAAGGACCTCTTAGCTTGTCATGCCCTGCCAGTGAGAAAGCTGGAGTGGCAGGGAGGCAGCCAGGACAGCTGACCCTGCAAGTGGCCAAAGTGATATTCCATACAATATGGCATCATGTTCAGCGTATAAAGCTGGGGGGAAAGTCAGAAGATAGACTGCAGCACATTCTTAAAATTTTCAGACAATATTTAATTTCTAACAAAATGCTTAGAAAGGCACTTTTAAAGTAAAGTTCTATAAAATTAAATCCTTTTTTTTTTTCCTAGTGAGTGTAGCAACCCCCCCTCCCATGCCACCCCACCAAGGAAGGAATAGAGTAAAATTTCCCTCAGAATTTTCTCTTCCTTTATGATATTCAAATTGTACTGAAATGTACAATGTGAGAGCAATATGTACTGCTTACACAATATATGTTTACTTCTTTCAGTAGTAAAATGATAATTGAAAAGCAGTTTTTAATAGATAAATATTTTTATGTCTTTCCATACATACATATATTGGCACAGGGAAAGGGAGGGGGGAAGAAATCACCTTGGATACAAGTAACCTTCAGAACATAATTCTTTACAGGCACATAAGGACAGAGATGTTTTTAAATGACAATGTGAGCTCAGAGACCTAACCTGCATATATCTAGCGAATAAATCAATCTGTCTTATTCTGTTAAATTAATATCTGTGCTGATTATCTCCTGCTAGGAATTAATTTTGTCTTCCTTTGACCAAGTTGTATTTAGACAGGTCACAGCAGCAAATAATTTTAATTGGTAAAAGAATTTTATCCAACAACTGGTGTCTTCTCTTGCCAGCTGAACTATCTGCTCAACAGACAATACATACTTTCATGTATGTGTGTGTGCACTATTAAATTTCAAATGCTTACAAAATAAATGCTTATCAACAAGTATCATAACCATAACTTCCTCTCCAACTGGTTTCTTTCTATTCCCTTCCAAATTTTCATTGCAGCTATGTAAACAGAACACAAGCCGCTTAATAAATGGGAAATGTCTTTTTAAATAATTGAATGTCTTCTTAATAGAATATACAGGTGAACATAATATGTGATTTTATTTTAGATAATTGTGGTAATCTATGCATCATGGAAAACTATCCCCAGTCATGCTGCTTACTTGAGAAATCATGTTAAAGGCAAACTACAGTCAGGTTTTTAAGGGTCACACAAAAGATTTTTTTTTCTTTTTCCAGAAGTTAGAAAAGACTCTGTGCGTATTTTCCAAAGCACACAGAAGAACACAGTGCAGATCTCAGGACTAAGAACAGATGGAAAAGGCTGTAACTAGCAAAGTCCTTTAATAAGGACTTTAATAAGTGCTGCACAATGCTAAATCTATCCATGAAGGAATGCGAACTGCTGAGGAAGAAATTCAGCAGAGACATTCAGGTAGCAAGGAAAGGGAGAATTCCTTGTTGCCCTCCAAATTCACACCATTGCTTTATTATCAAAGGAAGGAAAAATTTCATTTGTTTCCATATTTACTCTTTTGTACCACATTTTATCTGCATCTGAAAGTTTGAACAGACTTAGAAACAGACTTTGATAATAAAACACAAGGCATTTGTATCAAAGTGTAACAGCTCATTATCTGTGCCTTCATGAGGTATCTTGCTGCTGGCCCAGATGGAGCTGATGGCTAAATATAAACAACCTCAGAGAATTAATTAATAAAGTACAAAACAAGTCTTTTAAAAGGGCACGTCGTGTACAGCAGATCCAGCTTTCTTTATAATTTAAAATGTTGTCTGTTTGAGTATATGTAATGTGATACAATGTCATCTGACACAGAGCTGACCACAGCTTCTCAAGCTTCAGTTAATTACACACATGAAGTAATTTTTTTTTTTTAACAACAATTAAAAAGAAGAGCAGATAGTGCTCAACGACATAAAATTTTTAATTTGATTTTCCTCCCCTCCATCAGGGAAAATTATCTTTTCTCCACTTTCATCTAGGCAGACTATTTTCTTCCCAGTAATATCTGCCTCTGGGCTCTGGCCAGTCCAGCACTGGCTGATACAAGTAGTGAGGATAGAGCAGAACAAGATCTTACAGAGATAGGGCTCATAATTATCTGTCACACAGATTCTCAAGAAAAATTACTGTCTAGGCTCCACTGATGAAGCTGTTGCATATTTTGGTGCAACTCTTAACTATGACCATGAATATTTGCTACTTATAAACAAAAAGATCTGTAACTTTTGGAAAATCACTTGAGTATAACTTGAAGATTTATAGTTGTTTGATCATATTCTAGGACCAGAACTACAAAAAAACCCAAAAAAAACCAAAAAAAAAACCACAAAAAAAAACACCCCAAAAAATCCCAAAACAAAACAAAACTCACCTACTCCATTTTTTATATAGAAAGAATCACTCACCTTCCATATAAAAAGATAATTAAATTTTTCAAAATAAATTGTTTTGCTGTCCTTCTTCACTTAATTACAAACTGTCATAGACTTACAAAAAATTTTATTCTATCTTTTCTGCAGCATAAACTTTCATAAATTTATGAAGGGCATAGATTTTATTTTACATGCAAAATGCCTAGAACTACTTTGTCACCTTGACCAGATCAGAACCTTGGATAATTTCAGTAGCACTGCTCTGTTTCTCTTGTTTTTTTGGACTACCCAGACTTTGATAATATATGTATGTTGAGAGAGACTTTCAGAAAAAATCTGAAACATGATTAAGACTTTTCAATAAATGCATTTTTGGTGCAGTGCTATAACAAAATCAATGTACTCTAAGAACATCCTGCTACTCTCTGGGAACAAGTAATCCATCAGGAAAAATGCTTTCAAATGTATATCTGAAAAAGTAGGATTACATTCCTATTTTCCATTGAATAGTGATTATTATCTGTTACAAAAACAAACACTAGATGCTTGTTTTCTATTATAATCAGATTTTTGTGTTACCTAATATAACTTTGTGCATGTTTATGACTTAAACAGGTAATTAGGATAAATGTATTTATATAGATTCATTATGTTTGATGTGATCAGCACACCATTTTAACCACACACAAAAGAAAGCATGTATTTTAGTCATGTTTATGTCTTATATCAGAGATACAGATTAATAGCAGAGTGGCTCCTAGCCAGGGTTCTTGTATATTTCTGACATAAAGCAACACATAACAGTATTAATCCCAGACAGAGGTGGATGCCATTCATCTGCTAGGGTCAGAGACCAATCTCTATCTAAAAAGTATTTTTAAAAAACCCTGTATTTTAAACTGGCATACATGGTAAATAACAGATCTATTGGAAATTTCATCCTGCTGTATGGATTCATCCTGCTAAAATAATAACTCTGTGGCAAATATTAACATAGTCAGGCATGTATGCCCAAGTTTAAAAAACACAGGTGTCCATTCCTGGTTATATTTGATATACACAAGTGTCAGAGAAAGACACTGGCATAGTCAGAGTGCCATCCTCATTTCTGATACAGCCAGAGCTCCAACCTCTTCTCTAATAGAGCCAGAGTTCCATAGCAACCATTTGACATAGCCAAAGCTCTGTCCCGATCTTTGACATTACCAGCCCTTCATCAACACCTCTTACATTTCTGGATTGTGTGACAATGTCTGTAAGAGACAGAGCTCTGGCCTCTTCTCCAGTGCTTGGTTGCATTGTTCTTCATAAAAAGGCTGTGTTTGTATCAGTGAGAAAGCCAGGATTTAATATTTTTTCTCTGACACTGCCAGCATTCTGTCCACACAAATTGTATGGTCAAAGTTTTATTCTCAACCTTGGTGTCAGTAAGCTTAAATGGCAACAGCAGGTGAATATGCAGGAACACATGTTTGATCCTGAAAGATCTAAGGTCTGTCCTCAGGTTCTGACTCAAATGGTGAATGCAGATATACCTAGAGAGCTGTCAACTCCAATGGCATACTTGCAATGCCAATTCCATCTGTGAAGAGCAAGACCTCATCATGTCAGAATCTCTTTCCTCTGAGGGGTCCATTGTGTTTATTCTAAATCTATCTTTCAACCACAAGTGCTAATCACAGAAACAAATTACTCAGATTTAATGTTCCACACTGAAAAAAATTTCTAGGTATACATAACGTGGTAAAAAACTTTTGTGCTCAAAAACTGTCATTAAGTTTGGCTCTCGATGAGTTACACCTGAAATACTTGTACTTTATATAAAAATATTTTGTCTTCATACTTTTTGTTACACAATATACAAATTAAAGAATTTTGACATAATACATGGAGTATCTTTTAAATATCGTATTTTTGGGACAACTGAAAATTTGAGAACTGAGTGGGGTTCTTTTTTCTTTTAGCCAACTCTTTAGGAAGACAAATATGCACTTGGATTTCACTGTCAAATATGTGTTGAAATCAAATGCCAGAATTTTATCTTTTGCTTAAAATGAAATTGTGATTTTGTAATATAACATGACTTCTGTTGTTGAGGTTTTAATCAACAGAATAAACACAAGAAGACTGTGATGAGGCATTTTTTCCTCATCTGTGACAGAGAAAGGCCCTCAAAAAATTCCCAGGTGGAAAAAGAGTATAAGAGAGTTTATCTGCAAATGCAAAATGTGACTCCTGGAAAAGTTTGTTTCAGCATGGGATTCTGCTACACTCCACAGCACCTGGCTGGAGTTCATTTTGGCGTGCTTGATCCTCCATTGATGAGTACACTGGATCCAGTTAATCAGCCAGGTGGAAGTTGCATGACAGTATGGACTGAGCAGCTGAGTTGCTGAAAACACAGAATATTATGTGTACTCATGGTAGAGGAGCTTGACCTTAGTCTCTCATTAGATCATTTAATTGTTTGATAGTCATTAAGAGTTAATTGGTTTTCATTAGCATGAAGAGACATATCTTAACATGCATACATGATCAGCAGATGCTTTAATGCTTTTTCTGAAATATTCAGAAGGTTTTGTTGGAAAGTGAGTCTAGAGTCTTGTCTTTCAATTTGCAGATGCTAGAGACTAAACACTGAAAATTCAAACACATCTTTTGAGCTCTTAGTTTTTCATTGTTAATATGCAGACTTTAAGTGCTATGCATGTGGGAATAATGAATGACATCTAGATTAGCACATCATTCATGCTTTTTTTTATCCTGTATGCTTTCCTTTCTGAAAACTACTTCCTAAGAGGAAGTAATATATTTGTGACTTAATATTTAACCATAGGACTCTATTTTGCTGCATTAATATAGTGAATAAACAGAAAGACTAATTGCTTAACTAGAAAAAATTAAAAATGGAAAAAACAGAAGATAAATTATTCAGGAAAAGAGGAAAGTTCTATAAAGAAGCAGAATACAGAAAGGATGATGCAAATGTAGACCAAATTAGAGAGGAAGAAGGAAAAGGTAAGAGCAGAACTAGAAAAAATACAAATGATAGCATGCCTAAGTTAGCTACCACTGACATAGAAAGTGAAAGGAATAGAACAGGCTGATGAGGGAAAAATTCCTGTCAGTTCCGTGCCAAGAGTCCCAGTTTAATCTTAAATACTCAGTAAATAGGTATAAAGCCTTCTTGCAGAACTCTTTAGGTAGCAGAATGTGTATTGGGACCCAGAAACTAGCAAGTATTCCTAAGTTTAACTTAATAAGTTTAAATGTATGTAAAATGTTTGGTTCACGTTCCCGTGGTAGATGTCTGTGCCACAGCAGTAGAGCCAGCACTTTTTTGTTGTTCTGAAGTCAAGAATGAAAGAGAATAAAGAATTACTAACAATTGTAAGTAAGGGGGTATGTAGATTGCCCAAACTTCAGAGGTTTTACAGTGGAAGTCTTTATGTAGTCTAAATCTATAAGCACCTACTGTGTCTAGCAGAGGTCTAGTCAATACAGTTGATGAAGTCTAGATCTATAGAGTCTAGACATCACAGGGGGACGGCTGCTTTAGGCTACACTGAACATTTCACCAGACTCCAGTGAGTATATTGACCAGTTCTTCAGTGACAAAAGCAGTTGCGTTGGTATCCAGGTCACATACAGATACCTAAATATAGGCCAGCTAAATCCCATACCACATAGAAGATTGCACACTATTTTTAGCAGGATATCACTTAATACACAGCATAATCCTAAGGGCATTTATCAGTGAAACATGCTGAAGAAGGCTCCTAGGTAGGGCAGAAACTATTTTAAAACTTGTAACAAAGAATTACTTTTCAACAGACTATGTAGTGCTAGTAAGTAATTTTGGTTTTTGTTTTTTTTAATCTGTGGTCCCTAGCTTCAATGAGTTAAGAATCTGCTACAGTTAATTTGGTATGGGAGGCTATAGTTTCACCTCCAGTGTAAATCTGCACATCTGTCATTCCATGGCTTCTGAGAAACCAGTAATATCTAAATTGATTGTTACAAATCTTAGGCTTAGAAAAATCCATGGCACTTTTTATCAAGGCTGAGACTAAGGCAAAGTTTTCATGACACCTTCTCTGGTTATTATCACAATTCTAAACTCTGTTGAGGCCTACCTAGCTCATGAGATGCCAACATTTGATATTTATATCTCTTTTAAGAATAACAATTTAAAAAAATGCCTTTAATAAAAAATAAAATCTTTGATAATTTTAAACTATCTCAAGTTGACATTTTAGAGTTTCTAATGGCTGCTATGTTTGCAAAAAAGAAAAAAAAGCAAAACATCAAAGCATAAAATTTTATGCTTAAGTATTCCTAAGTCAGTAAACAATAGCGGTAAAAAGAGTCATGAGAGAAATCTATTTCTTCTTTGCAATACAGCCAAAAGATCTTGAAATGTTTGCTGCTGGAATTATATAAAATGATATAACGAATGAAGCTTTGCATATTAATATGTGTTTAATTTTTTTTCTTTGGTTTACTTTTCTAGATCTGAGGTTTATTTGGAAGTTACATTTCTGCTTTTTTTTTTTTTGGGTTGCATTCCTTTTTGGTGCATTTTTGTTCTTGTTGTATTATTGTTACAGGGTCAATAAAAGGATACTATATGAAATTCTATTTCTAGAAATCTCGTCAAATTTCTATTTTGCACTTGGGTTTTTAAAACAATTTTTCAATTGTAAATGAGGGCTTTGCTACAGTTCTTACCAGGAATACTTTTGTTACTAAGTGTTTAGGGTGGCAGTTAAATTTAATTTATTAATTTAAATAAGTTATTTAATAATGTATCTGGAACATTTTTTTCACTTTAGATTGAAAAATTTCCATTTTGGTTTGCATGAGGGCATTGAATATGTCACAATTCAAGGTTTCCTTTTTCTTAATCTGATTTTGATATAGCTGTCTTCACCCCATAGTTTTCTTCAGACATTTCTTCAGGCATTTCTTCAGAAGGTATTTTTTGTGATTTTTATGAAATGTGGGAGGCCCCTAGACAAGCACTGAAGATATACATGAGGAACTTAGCAATTTCACCTGCAGTAGGCTCATTCTGGCCAGGAACTGAGCACTGTTGCTTGCTCACTCAGTGGTATGGGTACAGAACTTGAAGAGCAGAAGCCAAAAAGTGGTCAATCAAAGCAAAGAACTTAATAAGTGAAATAAAAATGACCAAATAACAAGAAAGGCAAAGTAAGGAATTTATGCACAACTTCCCATGAGTGTGTAGATGTTTAGCCAATTTATCCCTAAAAGCACGTGCAACAGTTATTTGGAAAGACAAATATTCACACCCATGGATGTCTTTGCTTCTTTTTCCTCTTACTGAGCTTTTACTCCTTCGCCTGATACCCTATGATATAAATTATGCCTTCAGCCAATTTACCATCTGCCCCATCTCCTCCCAGCAGCTGTGCACCCTCAGGCTTCTTGATGCAAGGATGAATTGGTAGGAAGAAAACCTCAGTGCTGTGCAAGCACTGCTTAACAGCAGCCAAAGCACTGCTGTGTTATCAACCCAGTTTTAGTTGTAAATCCAAGGCACAGCAACATACCCACTGCTACAAGGAAAATGAACTCCATTCCAGACAGACCACATACATCAATTCTGCTCTTATACCACAAGACTTCAAAGACAGTAAGTAAATGTTGTAACAGCTCAATGCTCCTCACTTCTACCATAAGTGGTATAATGACTGTTATTTCACACTCTCAATCCTACATATATATATATATAAAAGAACTTAGACATGGAAAATATGCCCTTTCAGGGAAATTCAGTGAAAGCTTGAAAGGTATAATTAGGATGTTTTATCCTCTGCATCAACATCATAATATTTTTTGGACCTGCATTTTTTAAAAAATACAAAGCCAGAATTGAGACAAAGAGAAAATTATTCAGAAAGCTTAAGACACTATAATAGCATTTATTTCTTGAAGGTGAAATTGAAAGGTGGGGAAAAATTGAAAGATAAGTCAATGAATCAAATGTGAAAGATAAATCTGAAATGGCACCTGTTAAATAACGATGCACAAAAAATGTAAAAGTTGTTGGGTAGACAGAGAGAACGAGAAAAAGAAAATAGAAGTGTTTAGATGCAGAAGGACTACCATCTTTTGAGTTATTTATATGTGTAATACAAACTCTCTTTGGTGGTAGGGTGCTCCAGAAATTGTGGTGTTTGAATCATCAGACTCATTTAGTACATCTGAAAATATTCCCTGGTGTTTATTAGACTCTCATGAGAGTTTGGCCTCAAAGATGATGAAGGGTATGGAGCAGCTGTGTAAAAGGGAAGGTTGGGAGAGTTGGGACTGTTCAACCTACAGAAGTGAGGCTCAGGTGATACCTCATCCATGTGTATGAAGGGAGTCTGTAAAGAAGGTGGAGAACAGGTACTTCTCAGAGTGAAGAGAAGTGCACAGTATTTAGTGCTCAGTGACAGAATAGATAATAATGGTCTGAAATTCAGGGTGTTCCACCTGAACATCTGAAAATACTTACTCTGAGGACAAGTGAGCACAGGTACAGGTTGCCCAGAGGTTGTAGTGTCCTTCTTTGCAGGTATTAAAAAGCTGTTTAGATAAGATCCTGGGTGTATGTAGGTGGCCCTGTTTCAGGAGGGTGGTGTGGACCAGATGATTTCCATATGTCTCTTCCAACCTCAAAGACCCTGTAACTCAGATGAATACATATGGCTCAAGAAGAGAAACTGACATTTGAGTCAATGAACTGATGCAGAATCACCTAAAGTGCACCTTAGTTTACCCAAAAATGAGGAGGAAACTTACTGTAATGTCTTACACTTTACTTCCTTTACACCAAATAGAAAGATAACTTAATATGACTACCTTTCATAGCAACTTCCCCACTGTAGAAAACTGCAGGTAATAAGAGACATACAACCCTGGATCATAATTTCCTTTTTTTTTTTTTCTCTTTGCAATCTATTGAATCTAATATACTGAAGGTATGGGAAGATTAGGTATTCACATATTCCTTATAGGGCAATTTAGAAGGTGCAATTAAAAGTTCCTTTTGCAGCAGCACTGTAGTGCAAGTGCAAATTAAAACAGGGCATCACAGCACCTATTATTAAAAATTACTTCCATTAAAATATATTGCAGTTAGACTTCTGAATGGATATGCCATCTAGTTTGACATTAGTGTTCTTAACATTGCTCATTGTGTGCAGTCTCACCAACTTCCAGTTTGCAGACTTGTAACCAAAGCCAGTGGAATCTTTATCAAACAGCCTAAGTGTGTCTGAATATTCAGTAGTTGACTAAAGAGATTCTTTCCTTACTTTGTCCTATCTTTCAGATTTATTTGAGAAACCAACTCCGTCATTAAAACCAAATATAGATGACAGTCATGTAAAAGCTATGTCTCAATATGAGGTACATGTAGAGTCAATAAAAGTAATAGAGAATTTTACTGTAGGATTTGCCTTCAGTAAAGGCTTCCACTTCAGATTAGGTTGAATTGTACTTCAGAAATGTGTCACTTTAATATAAAAGAGCTACAGTTATTAGATGAGTTTAAGTCACCATAATTTTTATATGTCTTAATTTGCAATAGGTTTACCCCACTCTTCTTCTGCTGGCTTTCTAACATGCCTAAGTGAAACGTGATGCATCTGTGTTAGGGAAAAACAGATACCTGAGGGCAAACAGGGAGAAGTGATTTAGTGCACCCTGAGAAGAGAGACTTTGGGGATTCTTGGGGATGAAAGTACAGGTATGAGAACTCTGTGTGAGCTCACTGTCCACAAGGCCAGCCTCATCCTGGGCTGCCAAAAGCAGCATGGCCAGCAGGTTGAGGGAGATGATTCTCCCCCTCATGAGATCCTGCCTGGAGTGCTGCATCCAGCTCTGGGCTCCTCAACACAAGAAAGACTTGAACTTCAGAGAAGGGTTCAGAGAAAGGCCATGAAGATAGTTAGAAGGTATCTCCTATAAGGACGGGCTGAGAGGGCTGGTGTTGAACACCATGAAGAAGCAAATGCTTCAGGGAGGCCTACCTTGCAGTAACTTAATGGGCCTTATAAAAAGGAAGGGGAGGAATTTTTATACAAGCAGATAATGACAGTACAAAGGGCAATGATTTTAACCTGAAAGAGGGCAGGTTTACATTAGATTTTATAATAAATACATGTATTTAATTTTTTAATTTCCTTACTTGGTTTGTTGGGTTTTTTTCCTCCTTAGAGCACTGCATGAATAATACCAAATTCCACTGACTTCAATGGTGGGTGAATCTGAAATATTAAGTAATGGCCGACTATCTTGTCTTATATTTTTCCAGTAAATCATAAGCACAGAAAATGAGACTGAGAAGATTAATGGTATCAAAAGAAATGCTTAGTGTTGTATTAACACAGCAATTTGAGCAATTTCAGGGAAAAAAAAGTAAAGTTCTATTTACTTTTATATTAATTCTATTTTTCATAACTAACAGCAAGCTTATTTTTTTAAAAAAATATAGTGTATCCACCTTAATCAATATTATTTTATTCAGCAAATAATTTTTCTTCTGTTACTTACATAAGAATATACCTTATAATGTTAATACCTGGGTATTCTTTGTTTCTTTTGTATTTATAAGTAATAAACCACTCCCTGAAGATCCATGACTAGTAGATATTGCTCCACCTTCTTAGTCTTTGGACACAGATGGACATTCATAAAATGTTCTTAAATGTTCTCAGAACTCCAGAAAATTTCCTTGCACAATAAAATTTATTTTGTTAATTTGATTCTTTGTTGCAGAGAAGCTTTTGGTGGACAGTAGCTGCAACCAAATTAACTAAATAAAAAGGAATAACAGCTTTTAAACATGGTAAATAACTGTTCAAAGATCGGAGCAACTGAGAGTGTTATCCATACAGTTTAGAAGAGCTGAAGAAAGAAGAATTAAATGTGTATAAATAAAGGAAAATAGAACAATTCCAACTTACTCTTTGGCAATCACCTTTTTTTGTTTCTTTTCTTTGGATTAAATTTCTGTTCTATTTCAATCCTTTAAAAAAAGCTTTAAAGAAGAAAATAGGCAATGAAGAATTACATCTAGAAGAAGACCTGCTACAGTTTAGGTCTATCAGAACTGTCTTCATATTTCTAAGTCAGTTAATAGATTTTTTATGATATTTCTCCAGAACTTTTTGCTTTCCTTCTGCTTTTTAAGTTGATGATCAAGCATTATATCATTTTCACTCTCAATTCCTAATCTATTGTTTACTTGGGTTGCAAAAAGAACCCTTTTGTATCTTGGGAAGGGAAAAGAAAAGAATATTCAGCAATTATCTAAATGCAGGGTGTTTATAAAGAATTGCATTTACTCTAAAGACTGCAATTAGCTGGTACATGAGAAAAACCAACAAGGACACTTCCATTTCTATCTTAAAATCATAGAATCACAGAATATCCTGAGTTTGAAGGGATCCACAAGGATAATCAAGGTCCTGCTCCTGGCCCTACAAGAGTTGCTTCATGTGTCTGAGAGCAATGTTCAAACACATCTTGAACTCAGGCTTGGTGCTGTGATCACTTCCCTGAACCTTTTCCCAAAACAGTGCAGCATTTTTAAAAGTCAGCACATAAAGCTCCCCTTTAACCTATCTAGATTTAACTTCTTTCTGTAGTAATTAATGAAGAATAAAATGAATATTTATATAAGTTCCGTTTTCTCACACTTCACTGCACTCTCATTTCAATAATTTTTATCAGTTTCCATTGTTTTCAGGCAGTTTATGAAATTCAAAACTGGTCCCAAAGAGAGTCTATATAACCTCATGTAAACAGCTTTTAAATCCACATAAAATGTATCACTTATTTGTTTCTTTTCATTAAAAAAAGTAAGAATTATTCAGATTTCAATGGAACATTTAACAGCAAACTGAATGAGTGATTCTTTTTCTAAAACTTCCTGTTTTTTAAAATATGGAATGTCTAAGACCAATTCAATTATTCCATACCATGGGGTTGTCTAGCACACCTGCTTAATGCTGTGCAAAGAAACATGTAATTGACCTATCCTTAACACAGGTCTGTTTTCATTGCCTCAGATTTGAAGTTAGTTCCTTTTTGTACCAGGTGGCTGCTAAGAAGACAAGGACAGAGAAAGCATTTTGCATTGGTGGTGGCTGTTAGATGATGTCATTCCCTTCTTTTGAAGCTATTGCACTTCTCACTTTGAACATTCACTGGGCTACAGTGAGAGCAAGAAAGAAATGGATCTTAATTTCTCAGACAGATTGCATGCTTCCATAAATGCTTTGAATGCAAAACATCAAGAACACTCAATGGAGTAAAAGCCAGTTTTACCATATTGTTGAGAAGATAAATACTTTGGACATCCAGTCATGTTCTTAGTGGCTCTGTAAGAACTTCATTATTCAAAAAACCAAAAATTGAAAAATTTCTGTAGAAAGATCTGAGTTCCCCTTCCTTATGGCCAGGACATATTTTCAAATATAAAAATGTAGAATGGCTTTATGATTCATACTCTAGCTAGGAATCTCCTTTCCAAATGGGAAGAAAGTATATTCTCCCAGCACATAGCAAAGGAGAAAAACTTGTAAAAATGAAGAATAAATATCCATGTTCCTTGTTGCACATTAAAAATATGGGGTGGTATTTTATACATACAATTAATGCTTAGTAGCTAAAATGTTTAGATATCTAGTTTTCCTCATGCAGTTTCATTATTTTCTTTTGATACCAGGAATTTCAGTGGATAGATAGACAATAAACCCCAGAATTTCTTTTTGCATATCTAGTAATTACTTCACTTTCAGACACATATTTTACAAGCCTAAGTTTTATTTTTCTAAACAACTTTTGCTCCTTAGTTATTAGAAGTGGAAGTGATAGTCATAACCCAGCAGTGACATAAATGTAAAAATGCATTTTTTTGCAGTGGAATCAAATGGATTTATATTTATGGCATTGTGTATGACACTTTTCTGCTCTTTGAAAGACAGTAAGATTTATTAGATAATTTTTCCTTTGCTGACAATGCTTTATATGTGTTTAAAATGCAGACAATAAAAGCAGTGCATATACTTAGCAAAATGTGATAAATAAAACAAAAGCTCCACCAAGAGTTTGAGTGCAGCAGTATAAAAATTTGAAAGGGTATCATAACAACATCAAATTGATAAAGGTTCATTAATTGTTTGTCCTATTGTACTAAGTCATAGACCAACTGACAAGAACATACATAAAAAGAAGACATCTATGAATTGCAACAGTTTAGTTCAGTATGAGAGTACTTTCTGAAATAAATGAGGTAGCAAATAATATGTGGAATAATGAATATGAAACAGCACTAAACAAAAATTCATAACAAAGCCACAACAATAGAATAGCCTGAAAACTTCCTATTATGTAGACCATATTTATGAATCAAATAGAGTCCTACAGCACCAAAAACCATGGATGGTAATTTGCTTGAAGAATGAGATCCACAGAGGGAATATTGTTTGTCACACTAGAAAAAATTTTCACTGTGATGAATTCAAAGGTAAAATGTAAGTATCACTCTCATCTAATTTCATCCCTGTAGTTAACATGAAAAATGCAAAATAATTCCAAAAATGGCAGAAGAAACTAGAAAAACCTGAGTTTTGACTATCTATTTAGGTCTCTTCTTCCACATATTAGCACAACAATTTTTCTTACCATTGAGGATCATTGAACATATAGATAGTCCATTGCTTATTGTCCTACTCAGAAAACAAAAGGGATTATCTTTATCTCCATAATTAATTTATCACAGGGGAATAAATCACCTTAAACTTATGGGATATTTTTAGTTTCTGGAAGACTGTTTGAAATTTTTATAAATAATTTTTTCTGCCTTCTAGGATGAAAGAACTGCCTGGATAGATGAGAGGAAAGTAGTGGATATTGTCTACTGTGACTTCAGTAAGTCTTGTATCTCTGTCTCTTACAGTATCCTCATGGGCGAAGTCAGGAAGTGTGCACTGAATGAGTGGACAGTGAGGTGTATTCAGAACTGTTTCAACAGCAGATCCCAAAGGGTTTTTATCAGTGAAACATAGCTTAATTGGAAGCCTGTCACTAGTGATATCCCCAAGATTCAATACTGGGCCCAGTAATGTTTGACTTATACATCAGTGCCTTGAATGAAGGGACAGATGACTCCTCAGCAAGTTCACTGGTGACACAAAGCTGGGAGGGATGGTCCAGAGGGCTTCGCAGCCCTTCAGAGAGATCTTGACAGGCTGGAGAGATGGGCAGAGAAGAACTGTCTGAAATTCAACAAAGGCAGGATCCTACACCTGGAGAAGAACAACCCACCAGCACAGGCTGGGGGCTGACCTGATGGGAAAAAAAAGTCTTCCGAGAAGGACTTCAGGGTTCAGGTGGACAACAAGCCGTCCATGAGCCAGTAGTGTGCCCTGTGGGTCAAGGAGGCCAATGATATCCTGGGATACATTAGGAAGAGCATTGCCAGCAGGTCAAAGGAGGTGATCCTGCCCCTCTGCTCAGTCCAGGTAAGGCCACATCTGGAATGTTGTGTCCAGTTCTGGGCTCCTCAGGACAAGAAAGACATGGAGATTCTGGAGCAGGTTCAGAAGGGGGTAGATGGGATGATTAGGGGACTGGAGCATCTTTCTTACAAGGAAATGCTGAGGGGTCTGGGCCAGTTTAGTCTTGAGCAGAGATTACTAAGAGCAGGCCATCATTAAGGTCTAAGAGTATCTGAAGGGAGGGTGTCCAGAAGATGGAGCCAGGCTCTTACCAGTGATGTAAAACAATAAGACAAGAAGTAAGAGGCAGAAAGTGATGCACTGGAAGTTCTACCTGAATATAAGAAAGAACTTATTCACTGTACAAGTGACTGAGTACTGAAACAGATTTCCCAAAGAAGTTGTGGAGTCTCTCTCACTGGAGATATTTAAGAGCCATGTGGACACATTACTATGGCATGTGCTCTAGGACAACCCTGCAGGAGCAGGGGCATTGGATCAGATGATCTCCAATGGTCCCTTCCAACCTGACCCATTGTGTTATTCTGAAATGGTGGTGGAAATAGTACTAGTTGACTCTGAGCTGATACAGATGGTGTTAACTGGTTAGAGAAAAGCAAAAGATAAACTCAAGGGACTGAAATAGATTCTGAGGAGTTGTAAACATATCATGAGGACAGGTTCACTGGAAATCTAAATATAGCCTTCCAAAGTAAAGGGCAAGTACATGAACCACGTACATATCATGGGAGCTGATAAAATAATTAATCAATTAATAGAAGTCATAGATGTGCCAGATAAAAAGGGAAAATCTAAAGGAAGTGGCCAGTTTTGGCATGTATTTGTTTTCACCTGGTCTCATCATTCTCCCTCATGAGAAAAAGATGCTTTGGCTTAGAGTGAGCAGCTGTGTCTTTCAAATACCTCTTGTCAAGACACAGAAAGTGAAAAAAAAAGTCTTATCTGTATTGGTCCTTTATGTGGGGAGGAAAAATGCATTTTTTTTCCCCTCCTATTTTATCAAGCACCTAGTAGGGATGTCCTGTTCCAGGCAAGCTGTGTGGGATTTACTTCAAATAAAGAGCTAAACTTTTCATCTCAGGCCCTAAGGAAAAAAAAAATTAGCAATGATATAAAGTAAATACAATGCACTGATCTCTTTCAGGTAGCTACTTTATGATTATAGAAATTATGTCCAAGAGCAGCCTATTTCTCTGCAATGAGATGAGACTAATCAAATGTAGAGTTCTACAATTTAGATATGTCATTAACTAAATATAAACAAATGTTGAGATATAGAGTCAAATATATAGAGCATTATATATATATATATATATATATATATATATAAAACAGTATGTTTCAAGGCAAAATATCCACCTTTTTTGTTGTTTTGCATGAAAAAAAGGAACAGGTCAAGTCCCCACTTCTTTCATTTTCTCTAATCAGATCATTTGGAACAAATTCTGTCACATAGGTTAATGAAATACAGAGATCTAATGTTTTAAGTATTCTGAAAGACTGAATAAATACCACAAGTAGGAAAAGGCATTGTATAATTATTTTTTTTGTCAGAAATTGTGTCTGCTGAATTAAAACTTAGGTTTTAAAAATGTATTTTTCTGCAAACCTGCTTAAAAAAAAGTATTTCCTGATAAACTAGAGAAGGATTAGCCTGCTGTCACAGAAATTTGAAATAACAAGTGCTGCAAAGTTACTGTGCTTAAATAATTTACAGATCGCAATGATTTTGAAACTTTGTAGTCAAAGTTGGCTCTGGGCACCCTGCTGCTTTAGGCAATCTTCAGCATTCCACATTTTTAGCTGTCTCATTTAATTTTATATTTTTGACTATATTTCTGATTTTTTTTCCCAACCAATTAAAACTGGTGTGTTTTCTATGAAGATTTTTCCTTTTTTTCTCTTTTCTTTTGTCTGCTTGTCTAATAGGTTCTTCTGTTAAACGCTTGTAAGTTGTCTTTGAAGAGCACGATTTTTTCACCATTCTTTTTTAACTTTGCCTCACTTCTCTGTTTAATAGCATTTAATTTGCATTTAACATGTTGATATCCAACAATTTGTTTGCTTCAATAATTGGATGTTACACAATGTGCTTCTTCGATCTCAACACTCCCTCTTAGTTATTCTTTCATTTCTCTATTAGTTCTTTCACAATAATGTTCACACTTTCACACTGTCCACTCTGAAATACCTTATCCCTTTTTCTCAGTGTTTGCACAAACTCATATGACCATTCAAACTTCTCATTCTGTATTCCATAAACACTAAACTACACCCCAGCTAAGGCTTAAACACAGACACACCTTGAACAGATACCACACAGATACAGATTTCCTCTGTAGGCATGAAATGGTGTTTGTTGGGGATTTTTGTTTGGTTTCTTTTGCTGAGTTTCTTTCTTTTCTTTTTCTAATATGTTGTCTTGGTTTCAACTAGATTTAATTTCTTCTCAGTGGCTGTTACAGTGCTGTGCTTTAGATTTGGAACGAGAATGGTGTCGATAACACATTAATGTTTCCATTTTTGCTGAGTGGTGTTTATACTAAGGACTTTTGTCTCATGCTCTGCCACTGAGGAAGAATGCAAAAGAAGATGTGAGGAAGCACAGCTGGGACAGGTGACCTGAAGTGGCCAAAGGGATATTCCACACCACAGAACACCATGTCCAATGTATGAACTGGGGGGAGGTACCACAAGTTATCCCAAGCCAATCAGGCTTTGGGATGGGGGATCTGGCCTCAGTCAGCAGGCAGTGAGCAATTGCAGTGTGAATCACTTGGGGTTTTTTTCCCTTTTTCTTATCATTATTACTACTATTTACCAATTTACCATTATTATTGAATTTTAATTTATTTGCAATTACTAAACCGTTATCTCAACACACAAGTTTTACTTTGATTCTCCTCCCCATTCCACTGGGTTGGGCAGAAGAAGAAAGGGGACTTGAGAAAGTGGCTGTGTGGTGCTTAATTTCCAGTTGTGTTTAAAACAACATATGACAAGATAGGAAGGAGTTTTCTTTTGCCTACAAACAGAACCCCAAGCTTTTTTTTCAAAGATGAGTAGAATATCCTAAGGCATTTTCTCAGAATGTGTTTGCCAAAGATTCTGCAAAAAAAATCTGCAAAAATATATATTGCCATGAGTTCCACTGCTGTGTCCTGTTGGCATCCCAGTATCTTGTCCTTAGGTTGCACATCTCACATACTCACTCCTCAGAAATTTCATTTTATGTATGTTGATTCACTTTGTTTGATATAAAGGAGTAATTTCATTAGTGAACACCAGGACACAGATGACATCAGAACTTCTGTCTGACCAGCCATAAACAAATGTTGAAATTCTTCACAGTCTCTGCTTGGGTGTACCATGTGACAATCTGGAGCTAAATTCCAAGTCAGATGCTTGAGATCCTGCAGCATTTCACTGCACTCAGTAAATATGCTCTGGTAGTATCAACAGCATTTCTAAACAAAGTTTCTCACTGAATGAACAGGAATTAGTATGTTCAGTGTCATATTCACAGTTTCTAGGTTCCTATTATCTTCTTAGAAAAAAACCCCAAACCAAACTCCCTAATTATTTAACATATATTTACCTAATTAGTGAACATGGTTAAATGGAAATTAGAAAACTAATAGGAAGACTTGATTTTCTGTTACCTCCAACCCCTACGCCCAGGTTTTTTTTCTTCTGCAATAATCTATCTTATTTTAAGTTTTGGTAAATAACCACTATTTTGTGATCACTTAGCTTAGCTTATAGGTCCAAACGTCTAGGCTAGGAACTATTTTTTTTTAATAAACAGCAACAATTGAAATCTAGTAGGACCTTCAGACTCAATTTTTACATTAGAGCTAAAAAGAGTTACAATATTGTACACCTGCTTCTGGAAATCACTATCATCTCAGTTGTGTAACAAAGTTCAAGTTTTTCTGGTATTACCATTATGGCTTAAGATACTTTCTTTTTACTTAGCAATCTAAAGGACAATGAAGGGTATTTTTAAGTTTATTGATTTTATTCTATTTTGTTTATGCCATGGTTGTAATTTGGAAGAGCTTTTATTGATTCTTTTAATATAATTGCATCTCTATCATCTAAATTTCCATTACCTTGCACTATTTACTGCCAATTACCCCCATGTTAAGTGGTTATAAAAGTATTCCAATTTATGTTAGTAGCTTATATTCATATTATATAGGTACAAATTATTATCAAATAGTGCAAAACTGGTAAGAAATTGACCTTTGATATTAAAAATATGTTTATTAAATGTTAATGGCATTTATAAAAATTGCCAACAAGTTTGGAAAGAAGCTTTTTGTAAAGTCTTTACAAAACGTAAGAAAGATTCTATTTCATGACACTTTCAAAATAAGAGAGGTGTTACAGAAGCACTCTGGAGTGTTAGAAAGTTGGATCTTATATTATTGCTGGAAAATTAAAGAATATGCATGAGAAACTTGGACAAATTATCTAGTCAGGAGGTAATTAATGGGCAGAATGGATTGCAAACTCTGACATTAAAATTTCAAAGTTGAGCACATACATAGAGACTTTGAGCATCTGCAAGAGGAATAAATTACACAGTACAGAATTAGATGAGCCACCAGGTATTCTTTCATTGTGCAGTATTATTTTATGGAGCTCCAACCACAAACCACAACCATTCTATATTTTTGTACTTTCAAGAAAAGGTTCTTGAGTGCATTATTTTTTTTTCACACAGAGAGCAACAATACCAAATTCAAGAAACTTCCTTGTGCCTATGCTACCGATTAAAATTTAGTCTGGAAAAGTAATAACCATATTCTAAAGTTAACAAATTATTATTATTCAAGGAATTTTTCACCAGCCGTGTTGCAGTAGAGATGGACAAGATACCTTTTCCTTCATGCAGCAATAGCGAATCTTTGTTCTTCACAGCTTATATTAATATAATTTTCTAAAAGTATTATGTTTAATTCTAACTGGTTAGTAACTTGTTGCTACCCAGTTAGTTGGTTAATAGTCCCTAGACAACATGCTCACCAACACTTTAAAAGTGTTTCCATTCTTTTTTCATGGATGCAGAATTATTCTCATGGTTACAAATTCCTTTCTCATGGGTGCAGGCTGACAGGCTGCTCTCATAGATAGTTGTCAGCTGTTAGCTGCACTTAGTCTAAGCAGCAGGCCTGAGCCATGATTTTATAAGGGTAACAAGGCTTTTATTTTATAAGGCTTTACCTATATGCAACACAGAGGGAATAATCAAGGGGTAACAAGAAAAGTTAACGAATATGTTAGCCAAGGCTTGTGTAAAAGCTATTTTCTAGGTAGAGGATACTTTTAGAATAAGCTAATAACATTGATTTACTTGCTGTGGAAATAAATGGGAACATGAGAGAGAGAGAGACGAGGGATACCAAGAAGAGAGTTATGATATGTGAAAAATAAATATGTCTCACTAAAACCAGGACAAATGTATCCCATTTTTTAATGCGATCACCTGCCTATTTCACCTTTGGCTGAGAAGATTGGGTCTGCTTAGACTGAACCCTCTTCTTTCCTCACATTATATTTGCACAGGTCATTGCTCCTTCTGCTGAAGGAGGAGGAAAGGATTTTGTGTTTGTGTACATTCTCCATTTCTCCTTAACATTGTCACCTTCAACACTGAGGAGACCAGAGCAGGAAAACCTGAAGCCTCTTAGCCGCTCTTTCTTTTCTTTTTCTTTTTGTGTAGTACTAAAGGCAGTCTGAATCCCTCCTTCAAAGTATTCACAAAAATAAACAGGGTTTTGGTTTTTTTTGGTTGTTGTTTTTTTTTTTTCTGGCACTGAAAAAAGCTTGCAAAGAATGGAGAGGAAGATGAAAAGAGAATGAAATTTCTGCACAAGGGCTGGCAACAAAAATTCTCATAATCACTGACATTCTTCATTACCATATTTATCCAAAACCATGTGTTAGAACCCAGTCATATTAGAAGAATCTTGAAAGGCCAGTATTATTTCAAAGACATTTTTCCTACTCAGAACCTGTTCCTCATGTTTGCACCATGATCATTCCCACTCATCTGTTCCATCTGTAAAACCGAACCTAGTTATAAACACTGAGAAGCACTGAGCCACTCAGAAGGCAGTATACTGGGTAAAAAAAGGTCTTCTACATATGATCAGTACTTGCGGCTGTATTCACCAAATGAGGAAAATTTAGAGAGGGAATTTTGAGGTAACAAGTCAACTACAGATGCGTGCTTACTGTATGGCATTCACAAATGCTCATCTATTATACATTCACTATTCCTTTTGCAATCCTTTGCATTTTTAAGATATAAGAATAGAAGCAGGATCTTCTGTTCTATTTGGAACTTACTGTGAGATCTTAAGAATATACTTGTTAGTCTTCTTTGAACAGAAGTGGACTTACATAGTTTTGAAATAATAATGATAGTTTTTTACTCTTTTCTTATGTTTTTTGCTTCTACGTCCTGGAGTTCTATAAGTGTGAATGGCCCCTTAATACAAATTCAAAATATGCTAATACCTGCATAAATTCAGATTTGTTTGTTTGCTAATTGAATCTCTGAATGACAATAACACTGGAAATGTCACAAGAAAATATTGCAGTCTGTTGGCAGAAAGTACTTAGAAATAAACTGTCAGTTTGCTGGGTATTTGGCTTAATATTCTTTATTTTTAATCTAATTAATCTTATTGCTTTTGATTCAGCAGAATCAATTGTCTCAGGCTGTCTAAAAAGTTAATTGGAAAGTTCACACGTGTGGTCTGAAGCTTCAGTGTCTATTTCATCTCAATGTCTTTTTTATTTCCAGGTTTTAGGACAGTCCTTAGCTTTTGCTTTTCTGCTTTTAATATTTCTAGAATGCAAAATCTAAAGAGTGAGTTACAACTTATAAAATATTCTCCACCTTTGATTTCTTTTGCACTTTAATGTGGAAATATTTTATATTGTACCAAGCTGCAAATACTCAGTCTTGAACTTTCAGTTGCATTACGGTGGTAAGCACATTTCTGACAACTGTCTGCTTAGACCACACTTCTTTTTGATCAGCCCATTTAAAATTAAAATAATGATAAAAGTAAGGAAGTTAAGATGAGAACTCTCAGGCAGTTGAAGCTATAATTTTACTGTAGTTTGTATGGCTTGCTGCTGTGTTTGCTGATGCTGCAAGGAGACATTATACAATGATTTGGAACTAATGCAAAGTACGTGAAGTATCCCTACATCAATAAGGATATATCTAGTTATCATTGGTATATTTTCTTCTAACAATTAGATAGAAATACTTTAAAAATACTAGTTGTATCTTTTATTCTAATATCAATAAGTTGTTGTTGTTCCACTACTAACACATTTGGATGCACATTTGATACACTTATATACTTTTCGTCTCACAAAGTATTTATTCAAACCAGGTTAGGCCTTACAAGGATTTTCATTGTATATTCTTCAGCTGTTCTTTCTCGTATATTTTTTTTCAAAATTCAAGCATTTTCTGAACAGTTTTGAAACTTAAAAAAATTTATTGATAGGAATAATATTATGAGTGCAAGTAAATATATCCAGAAATTAGAGTTTCAGCCTTTTGGAGAGTAAGACTTCTGCACAACTTGTGACCCATGTCTGCACAGTGTGTTCTCACTAACCCAAATCCTTGAACTTCATCCAATTGCAGGTGACTGGTCTGTATATTCATTACATATTTAAATCACCCTGGGAGTCCACACTGCGTAATTGAAGTCCAATGTTAAGATGACAACAGAAAAAAGCTATCATTGTTATAAACATGTGACAAAATACACAAAAAGTTATGTAATCAAGCATAATGCAATGCAGAAGTGACTTTCTTTAGAAGTTTATTCTAGTTAGATTCTGCTGGCTGTTGAAAATGAGTTGCTGGGATAAAAAACAGAGCATCAGTAAGGTAGGTTCACTATTCCAAATATCAAATTAATTCAGTGCACGAAAAAAGTATTTCAGATAATTCTTCACTTGTGCCATATGTTCCGTCTGCCTGCAGCAAACAATAGGTTTGCTGTGTTTTATCTTTTCTTTCATTCTCAAGTCAGTGATTATCTCATCTAATAATTTTCAGCGTGATTTTTCACATGAGAATTTTTGTCAGGTTCTCTGTGGAATAACTTTGAGATGCTAACACACCTTTACGCACCTACACCAATGACTTGTTCTTGCCTGTTGTTGCTTAATGAAACTGTTTGGTGTTCCATAACTGCATAGAAAAAAAAATAAATTATAAGGAAAGACAGCACTACATTTTTTTTTTTTTACTGTGAACAACCAAGACTACTAGTGTTTGAAATGGAGAAGTTACTGTGCTAAAAAACTCCCTTTCATGAAAGGTTTGAGTAGGGGTAGTGTTGGTAAGGTACAGCTTCACAGTGCAAGCTGGTTCTAACCTGCACTTGAGCTGCAAACACAGCAAGGAGTGTGACCAAGAAGCAGAGCACTGACACTACTGGTCTAGCAGTTGTTCAGACCTAGCTTCAGCTGCAGGTCCCAGGATCTCGCAGGTAACTGTGACAGTCTTCCATGCCCCAAGGCTGCTCTACAGGGAGCTCCCACTCTCTAAACCACCACTGTCACATTATTGCCCCCATTTTCTTTGAGAAGTATGATGTTATGTGGCATACAGACCAAGACCTTCCTTAATGTGCTCACTCATTGTGCAACTTAGGTTTCATTAGTTTTGCTTGTGCACGCTCCTAGAGCAAGTTCTTTCCTGAGAAAGCTTCTTTCCCTGTGCAGTATTACTTTCTGCTTTGTGCTGGTTTCTTTCTGAAGTTCAAAAGTTCAAAGCCCAATCAACAATATAATCATCTTAGTAAATAATTTCTCTGAAACAATATAACAGTGAATTAAATTAAAATTAGGTAGATAAAAATTAGGTATAAAATGTGAATATTGGTGGAATGTACCATATTCTAGTTTGTATAAATATACTTAATAAAACGTACTTTCTGTATCCCTACAGAAATACAGAATGTAACATGAGACTGTGTCATTGTTAGTAAATTAAACTGGTGTCAGGAAATGTAACTAGCTTCCTAGATGCTCAAATCTAGTCACTCACAGCTATTAAGTCAGAAGCATCCTGCTCTGGTTTTCTCCTAGACCAGTCAGCACTCCCAAATAATGTCCTGACACACCTTGGCATTTATGACAGAGCATCTTTTCTCATACATAATTTGGATATGGTTACCTTGTTACAGAAAATAAGAGAATTTATCATTGATTTGTACTTTTCTGTAAGTATTCACAGTTTTGCTGATAGAAGGTCACAAGCCTGGTTAATTTACTAGTTTAGATACACACTGAGTCTATTCCAGCAGGTTCCCTCTACGCTGTGGAGTCTTCTCTTCATTTGTTTGTCTGCATTTCAATATTGTACAAAACTTGGAAAAATTTGAGTAATAAATATTGAGAAGCTCCTAATTCCTAATGTCTTTCAACGCAGAGAGCATCTGGGACATATAGATCTTATAATTACTCAGGCAAAAAAAAGTAGGTGTTCAAATCAATCTTTCATATCCCAGAACATCACCTGACCGTCTCTTTCTTTTCTGTATGACAGGTACTGTAGATGTAACGGGTTGAATATTTCTGTCCAAACATGGTTGTCTTTATCGGAGCTGACAGACCCCCTTTATAGCCACTGCAAGAGAATGAATGTCTCTGGAATAGTGCTGTCCTTGACTATCCTTGTTAGTAGATTCTCTCAGGCTAACTCTCTCAGCAAGGGATGAGAAACCCATGACCAAGGGAGGTCTTGTTTAAGGTTTCTCAAATTACAGTGATGACTATATTCAGAAAGTAGCTTGCCCTTAATTGTCAGCAAAATCAAGATTGCTATCCAGCTGAGAACATATTTACTTCAAGAGATAAGAAACAGCCTGCAAGACTCATGACTATACTGCCTAGTTTTCCATTAAATTTAGAAATTCACACATTTAATGCATCTGGTAAGTTTTAGATTGAGTTTATTTCATCAATTTGCTCATTTCCATGGAATAATTTCTTAGGTGACTTTCTCCAGGCATTGGAAAGCAGTGGTGAAGATTTTAAAATCAAAAGACAGTAGAGAAAATATGTGTCCTGCAAAACTAGAACCCATTCTGGTACTTCACACCACTCATTTCTATTTTATAATCAATTAACATACAGTATCCTCCAAATTCTGTTTTATTTTCCCCAGAAGAAACACATCTGCTATCTGGAAGTGATCCATACATGTCATTTCCCTATGTTTGAAGAACAGATACTAGTAGAAATAGTATTGTGATCATCTAGATTATAACCAAATAGCTTCACTTTAGGTTTTCTCTCTTTTAGGTCAGCCAGATAATTTTGAGAGAAATTAGCCACAACATCACTGTTATAAAATTATGCATTCAAGCATGGCTGGAAATCGGTAAAATCTTTTGTAGGCACCTAAGCAATTAATCTTGTTTACATGCAATTATTGCACACAATTATTTCTAGTAGTAAATGTCTAGCACAGGAGAAACACTGTATCACTGCAATCTAAATGATTTAAAATGAAAATTTTAAAAAATCTAAATTTTCTTGAGATTATACTTCTTTTTTTATGACGTCTATTTTACTACAACAGAACAAGCAAAGCTAAAGCACAGCAGTAAGCCTGTGAGAATCTATTTCAGCATGAAAAGTTAAAAGCCCAGTTTTACTAGCTGGCCATGGAAATTTATTCCATGTCAGTGGAAGACAATAGAGTGATTACACTAGATGACACAACAACTAGACATTTTGCACAATCTTAGTAAAAGAGCTAAAGGCAAATGTGAAATAATTTCCAATTCATAATCAATTGAAATTTAATTATTAAATGTCTACTGATTTTTACCCCTTCAGGCTGTTATTTTATTTTATTAATCCATGGAACAGCAGCTGTGATTGCAACTTTCTACATTCTGATAATGGACCTTTCCAAAGCAACAGAAAAAACTCACAAAAATCAACACAGCCAGGTATTCATGTTTTGCACTTTGCTGTAATATTTTGTGCATCACGCTGCTACATTTCTGCAACTCAGCAAAGAAACACATCTCTTTCTTGGAGAAAAAAATAAAAATCTATAAATTACTGTTCAAGCACTATAGACACAAAAAAGAATTTTGCTTTAATCAATATGCTACTCTGAAGAGCAAGACCAAGACAGATAGAAGTGGCTAAGGCTCTGTTTCAATTACTTCTTGGTGTCAAGGTCCCAAGAGTTCCAATGGATTGACTGGACTTCTGGCTTCACCTCAGACCTGAATTCCCATTCTGCATTTGAAGATCACCAGACTTTCAATGAAGCCCTAGCCTGCTCACCTTGTTCATCTATCATAGGACATTGCTCTGGCAGCTGAGGGCACCATCCCATGCTGTGGCCAACCTCAGCTGCTTGCTGACCTTTCCTTGTACTGCTGTATTTGATGCTCCTGGGAAATTAGTTCTGGCCTTCTTCACCCAGATCTTGGCCCTCATACAGTCCTGGTCCCAGCATTTCCAAACTGGCCACCACAGGCTGGTCCCCACAACACAGAATCCTGTAGGAGGCTGCAAGCAGCCTAGAGAGGCATCTTGCAACCCCATGTGTTCTGCAGCATGCCCTGCACTTACTGTGACCCCTTCTGCCACAACAAAGTAAGGGTGTAAGGGTTTCTAAGTCAGACGTGATTATTCACCACCACCATCAAAGGCTGACCAAGCAGATGCTGGCTACTCAGCAGTGGCTCTTTTTTGGGTTATCCCTGGCACTGATGTCAGTGACTGTGCAGTGGATCCCCAACAATGTCTACAGTAACCCTGTAGTAAGGCAGGGCACATGTGTTCTTCCTTGCAAGTAAGGAAAGAAATATCTGAATATTTAGTCAAATACAATTTAAGTTTTCACTGAAAAAAATTTTTTCTCATCTTTAACTCTATGGTAAAAACTGATATTTAAGATGAAGACTTTGGGTATTATGGCTATTTTTACTTAATAATTCAGACCTCGTGTATGTAGTCCCAAATATTTCCACTTAAAAACAGATTTATTTTTTAAAAAGTACTTCGATGTGAAAAAAATAAATTATTATTATATTAGCTCTAGTATTTGTTTGTATCTCTACTGACAAAATTTCATGAGGACTGGATAATAACAGGTTTTTGTTATTTCTTTAAAGACATAGATTTCACTGAAATGACAGCTGAAGAGACTACAAGAGATCTTAGTCAGCATAATTATATATTGAAGATAGTTGATTAGTTTCCAGAATGCTAATCAAATAGAAAACAAAAGAAGTTGGAGTGTCACCAAACCTTGTAGATCTGCACTGAAAGAATTTATTAGATTACGTGTTACACAACCTATGTAAACTAAACATCCATTTACTATTCAAGATGCAAAGAACAGCCACATACCACAGAGACATGCTGTTTTGCAAAACCTTCACTGACCTTACTGAGGAACAACTCCTTCCTGGCTCTGTATTTTGTAATCCTTGAACTCTTTGAGAAAGCCATCAGGCAGCAAGGCAGCACTGACTCATCCTGGATTATCTGCAGCTGTGGCCATTTGTCCTTTCAGAAAATGATAAAATCTAATCACACCCCCACATCCCCCCTACCTCTTTAGTTAAATAACCTGAAGGAGTATTTCCTGTTTATTTTGGCTAAATAGCGCAAATCATTAACAGGAAATTTTCTCAGAAGAACCAATTTGCTCTATTTTGAAAGGTAATTTTGTCAAAAAATGCAGTTTAGCATACCTAAGAATCAAGAGATTGTGCTGCAAGGAAGAACCACTATATTATTTCTGTAAATATACCTAAATATATATAATTTCGAAACTCTTCATAAATGACTTGAAATACTGCTCCAAATGAGAGCAGGGAACACCTTGTTATATACATCATTCAATTTGACTTGAAATCTCTACCACAAGCAAGTCAATCATATATCCTATATGGCCCCTCCAGAACTTAATTTGCTTAAGTCGTCATAGCTTAAGTGAACTTAATCATCTTGACTCCCTAACTGTAACTTCCAGGCTCTCAAGGTAAAAAACCCTTGTATAATTTTTCTTCACAGTTTGGAAATCTAAGTTTCCTCACAATTTCTTCAGTCATTCTGATATGGTTTCTGCTTAATCTTTTACAGTAACGGGATTTTCAGTATTGAATTTCTTCTCTCCATGAAACAGCAACATTAAAATAGGGTACAACCTCCGTCTTGCTTTGACTCAAAAAAACCACTTTTTCCTCTATTTCCATCAAATATCACATATGCAGACTGTTTTCAAGGAGACTGGTTGGGGGTTTCCTGCAGCCGTGGGTTGTCTGTCCAACAGCTTCAGTTTTCTCAAAGTCACTTGCTATTATTTATTCAAGAAAATATTTTCCTTCCACCAGACCCCAAAATTAATCCCATGCCATAGCGGGGAAACTATACATGGGGGACTTCTGTTTTACTGCTTGCAACCCACAGAAGTTAGCAAACTACTCCAATTTATTTCAACTTGCTTGTGAGATTTACCAGGGTCAGTTTTAAGCAGGTAATTAAAGGCATGCTAGTTTTGGAACACATACAGCTGTTATAAAGCACATCTCCTTGTCTCCAGAAGTTCAGGTTTTCTTCCACCTTCTTTGTGCATCTTAGGCATTTACACTCTCATTTTATTTTTTATGATTTTGTGTGCTTTTTGTGATGTATTTTGGGGTTGGTTTGGTTCCTTGTTTTTTGTGGTTTTTGGTTTTGTTTTTTTTTTACTTTTCTCTATATGATATTAGATTATTTAACTAAAGGCTATGCAAATTAAACACAAAAATATTCTACAAGAGAATCTTAGAAAAAATGACAGAAGAAGGAATTCTAGTAACCTAAACTGTGTATGAATACGACTGCTCTCAGGATTATCACAGGAGAACCATTAGGATGAATTAACAAAAGAAATTCTTTCCATAATGTCATACAAACTAAAGGGATACAGAAGTAACCACGGGGTGGAGAAGGAACTGAAATTTGGGACACATTAGTCAGCACTGTGGGATCTATTATGGCATTTTTAGGGGAAAGAATAAAGTGGGGTAAATGGAGGGCTGCAGATGAATTAAGATTAATAAATACAGAAGAAAAGAGAGTAAAAGGCATATGTAAGTATTGGTCACAGTTGAGCAAGTGCTAGTTGATATCCCTGTCTGGTTGACTCCTGCTTGACCATTGTAGTTTATCCTATATTCATATGGATTTCTGGCTATCTTATCTGAACTCTAGATGATAGGACTTCATGTGTGAGTGTTAGGGAAGGTCATCTTAAGTTAAATTGCAGCTGTAAGATGTCTGAGTGCCAGCTGCTAGAGGGATAAACTATAGGGCTGAAGGAGGAGATAAGGGTGTGGGTGTACTGGGTAAACTGAAAGCTTTAAATCAGCTGCAGGAGAGATGGTGTTTTTCCAGGGAGATGTGTGTACTCTGCTATGGAACTTCCATCCTGATCATTCAGTGAGGGCAAAAATTACTAAGCTGTGCTGTTTGTATTATTGTGGGTGCCAAGACAGGCACTCTCTGTGCTATGTGCCCAGCATTGCTTGTGCCATGTGAGTGACTGTGGCAAAACATCTCCAGCCTACAGAATGGTTGGACATGGGGACAGGGAACCACAGCAGTCTCCCTTTGATCCTGCTGGGATAGGACGACTGCCCTGGTGCTGGGAATCTGCACAGATTCTGCTACAGTGGACCAGGAGAGATATCCACCCCAGGTTACAGGAATCTCATCATGACTCCCACCTTTAACATGCACAAATTTCTAAAGATATCTTATTTTATAATGCTGAACATTATTAAATCAAAAGGTATACACTGTTAAATGCTTAAGAAGTCAAAATGCACAATGGCTACACAGCTGTCTTGATCAATCAGAAACATCCTAATCAGTAAAAAAGACAACAAGACTTTTAGGCTTTTGAAAAACACTACTGTTCTTGATCCTTTGTGAAGTAACTTTCATTATGGCTTTATCCTCTAATTCTTTGTTGATATAATCCACACCAATAAATCCTGAGGAAGCTACATCAATCTGTAGTTCTTGATGTATTTAGAATATTAGAGAAGTATTTCTTCTCTATTTTTCATCCTGTTTTCCAAAGCTTGGTGAGTATTACAGAAAGGACTGGAAAGTTTATGAGTTTAATTTTAGCAGACCCTTTCTTACTTGCCCTGTTAGGAATGCAAACTTTGTGCTGCAACATATAATTAAGGCTCCTGTTTGTTTGAAAAAAACAAATGCCCCAAAAGAAATGTATATAATTTCAGCTTAATTAATGTCATTATGTGCAAATTTATTAATAGCATCTGGCAATGAACTCAGAACTTTTCAGAAACATGATATTTTTTTTCAAATACTCCTTGGGTTTTTTGGGTTATACTTTTACTGATAATTTTAACTTTCCTCAGCAATAGCCTCTCCTTAGCAAGACCCTCATACAGCTCCTTTGCATACAGCCATAGGAAAAGGCTTAGTCCCTTAGTCCCACCTAAGTAATTGACAGTAGAAAAATAATGATTAATTATAGGATAAAATGATAAGATATCCTTATAGGATAAAATGATAAGAAATTATAATAAAATGTTAAGATATTACTAAGGCCATTGATACCAATGGCAGAACCCTCTTGTTCCAAAGCAGTTAATCCAGCCAACATATATAATTATTGTATGATTAAAAATCTGAAATATATAGTATTTTGACAAATCAGCACAAAATTAATGGCTGGCAAATTCATTGCATGTCATGAATTTGTTATCTGAAGACCTGGAATCCAAAACTGAAAGTCCTGTGCCTGCAACTCTGTGATTGAGGGTAACATGGCATGGGAGTGCTGGTCTAGAACCAGACAAGTTTACTGCTGCTTCTAACAGGGGATTAGTTTCAATGTGTTGCTGGGGATTTGAGAACTGCTGGTATTTCAGAAATATTGCAAAGATTCTTTTTGAAGACACTGGATTTCAGAGTGTTTGGTATACTAGTTCTTTAGATAATCTCAATTTTGTTTCAAACCAGTTAGTATATAAAAAGAATACTGTAAGATATTAAAATGAAGTACAAGTCATATCCTACAGAAGTCCTTAGGCGAAAATTTAATCTTACAGAATATTCAAATCATTTAAATAATAAATTTATAAACCTTTTAGTAATAGTCATGGACAATAACTTCCTCTTGAATGGGCATAATTTTTCCAAATGCACTTTATGCTATTAATTGTGCACCTCCTTAACTGAACTGCAGCCGTAAGCAGTAATAAATGAAAAGGCATTACTCTAGTTGATGAAAAAGGTTAAATTTGGTGGCTAAATTTATCTCTTGTGCATTTAAAGAGCCAAACTCTTTAGGCAATCAAGATAATTTTCCAAATATTTTGAGAATCAGTCTTGTATGTCTCAGCTTTTCACCAATGTAAGAATAACACACAGAAATAGACATGCTCCAGCCAATCAGAACTCAGAGGAACTGAACAGCTATTGATGTGTACCTGTATGGGTTTTTCCTAAGCTATGCATTTCTCTGCACACTCATTGGCTGAGCTTATCTGATTTGCATAATCACTATACAGTTATTTCTCAATAGTTCAGACTGGTCAAGCTGTTTACCAGCAACAAAGATGCAGTCTCAGCTTCTCTTTCTCTCAAAATGATGTAGAAAAACTCTAAAATTTACATGAAAGAATAGAATAAAATATTCAAAAAAATCAAATAAAATGGAGCTGTCAAGCTGTTCAAAAGAAAACTATAAAAAAGACTTGATTCACTGGATTATGCCTATTTCCATAAATACATCCCTCCCCATCCTAATCTTTATCTTGTGCAAGCAGGTCAACAAGGTTCTTGTTCTCATAAGAATTGTAAGATTTCTATCTACTTCTTCCTAGCCTCTCTGGGAGAATTCCACTCTATCCTTTCTGTTTAGTAACATATGTAGTTATTTCTGAGGAAAGAAATATTTGGCAGATGAATGGAAATTATAAAAAAAAAAAAAAGGAATTAAAATGGAAAGAAATACAAATAGGAATGTAGGCAGAATTTAGTAAAATGAAGGCTTGGACAAACATATGGGAAGATATACAGCAAGGACAGAAACATGCCTCTGTATTTTAAAATAAAGTTTAGAGTTGGTCCATTTCCATCATTTATCTTTGAATACATCTTTGCCCGTATTTCACTCAAGAACTTTTCCTATCACCAGCTTTATGACTATGTTCAAGTAGCCTTATGTCAGTCTTCTTATTGAAAGTTGCACAAAGATTGAACTATGTTAATTTAATGAAGTTTAAGTGTAGAATTGATTACTTGTTTCTTATCATAATTTCTTTTTCATAAAATGACCACAATTAAGGTAATCTGGATTTTCAAAAGCTTTTCATTATTAGTGAAGATTTTTAGTCTGTAAGAGACTAAACTATGACTTCTTTAGATGATCATATTTTTGTTTTATTCTCCCAAAATTGCCTTTAAATACAAGTATTTATTGGTCTGACAGTGCCAAGAATAGGGAGAGAAAATAAGGGTGGGTAAAACGGAATTTCCTTATTGCAACCACACAGAGGAACTGTCTAAAATTGTGATATCAGTGTTCCTTGATCCAAAGCAATTGACAGATAAGAAGACAGTTCAGGGTAAAAAATGAAATCAGAGTGTGAAGTTGTGATGAGACTTATTTATATTGCTTATCACAAATGCTTGTATTCCACCACAGAAAAGAATGCAAATAAGTTCTTCCTGTTTAGCTTCCCTTGGGCATTACAGAAAACCCAAATTAAATTGCTTAATCACTGCTGTTCTAAACCCTCAACTCTCAAGGATATGTATTTGCCTCCTGAACTCAGTGGGCTTCAGGCACTGATTACCTGGGCTTCTGGTCTATAGCTCCTCATTTCTTCTTACAGTATTTATGGCAGTGAAGCTTATATAAACATCTAGAGGTAACTAAATATACTACTTCCACTACACCTTCTGCAACTAGATATTATCTTTTGCAATTCAGACATATATTTTCGTGATAGTTGTTATTATGAGATTTTAGGAAATATTGCTAACTAACAAATATGATTCAGGTTTTGTGAGTTAGACTGTTTCATTCTATCTTTATTCTTTCTTCACAAATACAAAAGTGCATTTCTTTAGAGAATGCTCCCCTGGAACATTCAGATATATGATTTAGTCCATAAATGTTATTGTCCATCTTATCCAGAAGTAAAATTTAATTTTGCAAACTGTTATTCTGACTTTTTTTACTCATTAAAAAAAAAATCAATCTTACTGATTCTTTTACCTAAGAAAAATAAAACACAGACAAGTACAGAAATACCAAATCACAAATCCAAAACCTACCAAGTTTGTAAGTCTGTAAAATTTGTGTCATAATTTGCAAAGGTCAAAATCCCCCATATCAGAGTGCAATGTTGCCTCTTTTCTTCCTGTCCCACTGTGACAAGTACTTACCATCTGGCTGATCACCTGGTAGCAATTGATTTCCCACTTCTTTATTCTACATTCTTTCCACAGTATATTCTGAATATTTTATTTATTAATTAATTTATTCTTTTGATCCATAAAATAATAGTTTGTGGGTTAGTTTGGAGGAAAGTTTAAAACATATTTACAGATGCAATGGGAAATAACTCACACATCTCTCATTATTCTTATCTTTCTCAATTACTCAATTAACACCTCTGTCCAGCAGTATAGTCTTAGTCCCCTTTATCTTCTGTATATTCAAGAAACTAAGGATAATACACGACATACCTAAAATGTCCAGAGAACTACTCCATCAGTGACAAAATCTTGCATGAAAATTTATTACATATATGGTTCAAAATCAGCTGCTTGCATATACCCCGCACAATCAGTATTTATTATTATAAGATAACAATTGTCATAAGTAAGATAAGTAAGATAAATGTAAGACAAAACCTCCTAGGTCATGTGCAGGAAGAATTAAATAACCAAGCTGATGGCGAAGTTTCCTTATTTTTATTCTTGAAGTTCCTGCTTTTCTTCACTGTGCATTACCTCTTTAACATCTAATGTTCCATGTATTATTACTTAATATTTCTACTGTAAGAACTCATAAAACTTTTCATCAGTGTTATCTTCTGTTATTCACTGTATCCCAAATTAATTTCTCTTGATGTCTCATGTGAGGCTTGTTCAGTTTTCAAAGCAAAAGAGTGGCTGCATTCACAAAGTTTTAGCTGTTAATCCCGAGAGAAAAAACCCTCCCCCTTGCCTCCCTCAGGTGCTAACTCCAGCCTATATCCTGGAGATAGTGATCAGTTTATCCTGATGCAGACACTTACATCTGATTAGTTGTCCATCTCTTCAGTTTCCACTGATTTTACTGACTTGTAGCACAGCTCATTTGCTGACACAAGTATGTCTAGTGGCACAAAGATGTGCTAGACTTTCTTGAGTAGTTTCAGTTACTGTTACAGAGGGATATAATTAGTGCTTCTGTGTCATAAGTAACTACCCTGCACAGATTTCTTCAATACCATCTGACATGTCAAATTCCACTACCAATTATGTTTAGACAAATTAATTCCTAGATCTCCACTAACCAGCATACTAATTTAGATTAATTTCACTATTTTTATGTATATACATTTAATTCAGGGCCTCAAGTAAGTTGAGTACAGATGGTGCCCTGTGGCATTTGAGATTTCTTAGTAGATTTCACCTGACTTCCAAAATTATTTCAGAAGGGCAGAGGTGTTCTCTAGAGCTTGTTATAGACATTATGAAGAAGTATTAGAAGCTCAAGAGTAGATGTTTAAATTAAGGGGAAAAAAAAAATCCCACACTAAGTGCCTACAACATGGAGGTGAATTGCACCGTCACTATTTCTTAGAACAGCGAAATAATAACTTTTCATTTTGAAATCATCAAGAAGATTAGTTTATTTCAAAATATATTTGAATTGGAAAATCTGTTGAAACTGACAGCCACAAAAGAAACAATTTGATACTAGAGTCTCATGAAAGAATTGATGACAAGGTATTTGTTCTCTCATTGACTAATTTATCTAATCCTCTATAACGCTTGTATTTCCTCCTCTAAGATAAATTATTTTCCCTTATATTGTCTTTTTCTTCTTTGTTATATTTTTGTTCCAAATAATATGAGTCTATTTTAATTTCTCACGGTCATTGAAAATGCTCCACAAAACACAGACATGTTCATAACTATATTTTGGCTTCATTTAGCAAGATTTTATGAATTATACATTTTCCCTTTTAAAACATTGTTGTTTAGGAATAATTAATTTGTACACGATTTCAGAAGTTTCATTTCAGCCTCTTCTTCCTTTCATGGGATGTCATCCATGAAGTCAAAGGAGGTAGGCAGTGTGCACCTGCTCACATGCTGCTTGCAATCAGGGCACAGCCTTAACAGGTGCTCCAGTCAAGATGAAGAGTGTTCCTACAGACACTTTTCCTTCAGACACTGCTAATTACCTTTCCTTCTATTGTCTTTAGAAGAAACACCTGCCCAGCTATGTCCCATGTTGTATCTGATTTTCCTTCATTCTATGAGATAAGAATAGCTACAACAGTAGCATCCATCTAGAGGCCACTTCAGGTAGTAACCAGTCACATTATCTAAAAAAACCCCAAGGTTTGATATGGGATATATGCTCTTTACTAAGTGAAAAAACTGATTTTACTTGGAATCTAACAGCTGCAGGAACAGTCATCACAGAAAGTTATGGTTTGAACTCCTGGAAACTTTAACCTCCCACAGAGTAATTTCAGAGGGTTCACACAATATGTTGACATTGTCACTCGATTACATCATCTCATTATCTGAGATTTGTGACTGAGATATCTATACTCACAGGTTGAACCTAGTGAACCATATATCCTTTCATGCTTCATTCTAATGCAACCTCCACTTAAATCATCAGAATTCTCCATGGGAGGGGAAGGTGATTTTGACTCTCATGTATATTTTGTCCTGGTGGAAGAGAGCAGGGAGGAGCTCAGCACATTGTGAGTGTGGCCAGGTTGTTACATATACTGTACACATCATCAGTGGGGAATGTGGTTCTGGGAGGAAAAGTTACCCAACCAGAAATGCAGCGTTTTGCCTGCCTTCTCTACAACAGGAAGGCATCAGCCCCTGGAGAACACCACCTCCTCTCATTTTCTCTGAAATGCAGCTACAGGACATAGCGCTGAAACGACAGTGCCAAAAATGGGAATCAAGAGTAGTACTGAGCCAACAGCACCTGAGAGGAGGCTCTTGTGGGAAAAGGGCCAACATGGGCCACCCCTAGCCCATGGCAAGGTGACAAGAGCCCAGGTGACAGGAGTGAAGTTGATCCTGGTCCAGCCAAGCCGAGCAGAAAGGATCACAGGGGAACGGTTGGAAAAGTGACAGTGACTTGCAGGACCCATCTCCAGCACAAGAGGGTAGTGGAAAGGGCACCATAGGCAACTGCACAGAAATAAACCCCAGTGGACCAGCAGCACAACCTGACTCAGATGACCCAGCTTTCAGGGACGTTCTTCGCCACTGTTTGTCATTTTTTTGGGTTTGGGGCAGGGATTTGGGAAACACAAATTGAAGAGCTCCTCCACTGTCTTGTCATTGCTCCCAGTGGCCATTTGGTGTGGTGTGTGGGAACAGTCACCATATTGCCTTTTTTCTGGGGAAGTCACATGGACACAACCTATAGGGAGCATCTGCCATCTTCTTTTTGTTTCTTATTGGTGGTGAACACCTTTTTTGTGAATGAAATACCCTCTCTTTGCTATTAAATTGCTGTTATTGTGCCTATCTTATTCCATTGCTTCATGTTTTCAGAAAATTATTTTCTCAGCTCATTATTTTCTCTCTGCTGCTGTCATTCCCTCACCAGAAAGAGTGGGAGGAAGAGGAGTGGCTTATTTGTAGTTTAATTTCTCTCTGATGTTCAAACCAGCACAATCTTCCATCAGAAGAAAAAGTTAAAAAGAGCTGTTTGCTAATAAGCCAGATTTTCAGATGTGGAAGCCATAATGAAACAAAACAGACTAGTTTTCAGTTTCCTTGCAGTCTCTGATCTCCACTTTTTATAAAGCATTTCAATAGCTAAAAAGAAAATTTTCCTACACCCCACCAAGCCCAAAAGTTGATTAGGCAGAGCAAATCAAGCAATATTTGACCTACAAAAAAAAAAAAAATTGAAAACTTCCAGAATTAAAACCACAAATATTATTGAATTAGCATAATCAAATAGAGAAAAGAGGAAAGATGAAAAAAAATTGCTTCAATGCTTCTTCCTCTGTTATAGTTTTTCACTAAGCTATTCCAGACTCTCAAACAATGACCATGGTAAAATGAACCTAAGCTGCAAGAACCATAAACCAAAGACATATCCCTCTTAAAAAAAACAGTGAAATCAAAACATCCATATTTGCACATGAAATATTATTCTTCATACTGTTCAGGCTTTGCAAGCATATTGTTAGAAAACTGGGTCATTTTCCTCAAAAAGTATAAAAATATTGCAAGTTAGAAAAATGTCAAAAATTATACACAGAAAGTACTTCAGTTAAGATGAAAGAAAGTAGGACAATTATACTTAATGTATATTTCTCACTAAAATGCTTATAAAAATACTAAACAGAAATTACTTATTAGCTGTCATACAACTCTTCAGGACTTATCTGTATTTCAAATCCCTATAGAATTTTGACTTTCATTGTGTCTAAAAATTAATATTCATTATACAGAAACTAAATAAACCTTTTTACCACAAAATCTCCGTGCCCATTTTGCATATTGAAGTACCTATTTTCTAATCTACCAGAAATAATACTGAAATATTTCATCTTTGGAAGAAATTATCAAGCAACTTTCCCATCAATATAATTTTGGTGGGAATTTTTTTTTTTTTTTTGGTTTTAGTGTTCGTCTTTTTTCTTGTTGTTATTTTGGTTTGGTTTGGTTTTTGGTTTTTATGTTTTTTGATGGCTGTCTATTTGACCGTCTTGAGGACTGTTCTTAAGAATGTAACCCTGCCTGGCAAATGGTATTCTCTTTCCAACAGAGTCAGGCTCTAGCAAATATTTGCTGTCACAAACATCTGTCTCAGCTGCAGACTGGGTTATTTCACTTTCTGTCCTCTTTTTCCTTAACAGCTTATACATAGCCTAAGTATCTTCTCTCAGCAATTATCTTGTCATTTTTGTTCTCAGAAGACAGGAACATATAAAAACTCAGTCATTAAAAATAGAATGTTACCTGATAAAACCAGGGAATGAAAAGAAGACTGACAAGGATAACAAAAATTACACCAGAAATTCATTATTGTGATATAGGCTACAGTAAAATAGTAACAATACATAATGTTTTCTTTTAGGAAAAAGGAAGGGCTTTTCCCAAAGTTAACAAATATAGAACTAATGTCTGAAAGCTCCTTTTAAATTTATAAATCAGCTACATTAATACCAGCTCTGTAGTGCTCTAATTATGTAACTGAATTTTCATTTAACATGGCTACTTGCTAAGTCAAACTTCCTCTACTACCAGCTTAAATTGCTGTAGCTTCACTGCACACTTTAATTTATATTTTATAAACACAAAGCATAATTAAATAATCTGATCTGTGTTTTGTTGTCGTATCTTTCCCCGTACTTACACTTCCAGTGGTTTATTATAATAACTGAATATAAAAATTCTTCACTTAAAATGTAATAGAAGATGCTTTTGGAAGAATATAATATTTGAAAACCTTCTGGCCAATTCACAATTAAAAAAGTAAAAAAGCAAGCAAATATCTGCATCTGAATTTACCTGCAAAAGACCTTAAAACTGCAATTTAACTGTTTAAAGTTAGAATATTAGAAGTGTGATATTAGGCAATACTATGAGATTTCTTAAAGTGGTGATTAAATTATGTATTCCAAAAACACAGCTTCTTTTGGGAAAGTACTAACATTAATAAAAATAATTTGTACTTGTTTAGGGTAGATTATAATAATGAGAAACATTCACAAAAGTCCTAATTTCAGATACTGGAATGATGGGAGTAAATTAAGTACTGAGATAGATGCCTCTGATAATATTATATTATTAAAGAATGATTTCATATTTGTCACATAGCCTTTTTCCAATATGTCAGTTTTCTTTTACAAATTAGATAGTGTTTTACAGAGAGAGAATGAATACCACACCCCTGGGAATAAAAAGAAAATAAGAAGTCAAAAATCTAAATTTTCTGATGAGCTTCTTCCAAAGGAAAGTTCAGGAAGACTTAGAAGACAGGTATGTGGTAATTATCTGTGACTTTCAGAGAAAAACTAAAATACATCTGATGTAACCTGGAAATTCCCCAATGTTTGCATATCTCCTCCATCCTTATCTGAATCTTGTATGCCTACTGCAATATGCAAAGGTCTTGCTTTGCTAGTGGAATAAGGACAATTAAGGTCTGAGATGGCACATCATTATTTTTGGCATTATGCTTATAATGTAAAATTTTGCAAAGCTAAGATATTAGCTACTTGTTTAAAAACCTCTGGAAAGCCATCCAGCTCTGCTTAGTCTTTACTCACAGAATTTCTGATTGGCTGAATGTCAATTTTTTGAATAGCAGGTCATGTGGGAGGAAGTTTATTTACATTCTTATAAAATATTAATATATACTTATAAACTTAGAAAGTACCACTCCTATATTGGTAAAGTGAAATATTTTACATTAAAAAATCCCAGTGCAATTAATCTGATTCCTACAAATGTAATTCCTTTTACACAAATAGAATGAGCAAATTATAATCTATTTATATATCAATGAAAATTGCAGATTTCCCCTTCCTTCACTGCATGGGTGATTGAAAACCTAAATGTATTTTTATTCACTGTATATAAAATAATTGTTTGATCATGAGATTTATCAAAGGCCATCTAATGTGGACTAACTTCTGTTATGATAAAAATTTTATTGCTTCTTTATGTTTTTCAATCCACATGTGAGAAGTAATTAGGAGATCTCTATGCTTGGTATATGTGAAGAACTCCAATTGCTGTAATAAACTGTACAACCATTACTGAAGTGTGAAAGGAAAAGAAGTAGTAGTTCTTTGGCATACAATTTTCCTCACTAAGATTGGAAAACTTTTACATAACTCAGAGAAAGAAGCTGACTTCCATCATAACATAGACAGTCCCACCTTTGTGAAAACATGTTTGGTATTATGAAAACAAACCTGGATCCTGACATTTTTTTCTGAAATTTTATTCTGAAATCTTCATCCAAGCAAATGTGGGTGAAGCGGTAATTGTTAGGCTCAGAAGTCCATCCAAAGTCAATGAAAAATGAAGGAAAACTGAAAGTCCCTGAACAATTTGTATGTCAGTTGATTATATGTAATGCATTTACCAGAAGTGCAGCTCATCCTGCTAAACTTCAATGAACTAAAATGTGTAATGTCTCAGATCTCTTTCCAGGAGTTTTCAGTAGATGAGTCATCATTAATATTCCCTAAGATAACATTTATTTTGACATGTTTATAACTAACAGTTTTATAAATAAAATCTCTGAAGGAAGACAAAATATGTTTTAATATATAATGTGAACATCTAAAGAAATTTGAATTACTGTTTTCTGTTTTATATATTAATGTATCAGTATTTCATATATTTATACATGTATATATTACACACATTTATAATGAAACAGGAAATTAGAAGTTGAAGATATGGGAAATATGGTATCAAAAACCTGAAAGAAATGTGCTTTAGAACACATTGGACCAAAACCGCTGCCTTTTTAGTGAGTAAATTAAAATGGAGTCTATAACCCACAATATCACTGTGACTTAGAAAAGCATCCTGATCAGAAAAAGGAATTTACATTATCTCAACTGGAAGAATACTAGATTTCCATAGCTCTTTATATTTAAATAGGCAACTATGTGTTAGGGGAGATCGCAAAAATTGCAAACTAAATATCTAAGTCTAAAATTTATCAGTCTAAACTCTCCCTCATCCTTATCTGATCTTTCATTTTGAGAGAAGTAAGGGATAAGGAAGTCCCACAGAATATTGAACTCAGTACAAGATTTGGAATATTTTAATTTTGTCCAATATTTTTATGTTTGTAATTTACAAGGTATATTCTAGTGTAAATTTATCTACACATTCATACTAAAATATAAGATTATCATTTCTGTTGACAAATAAAAATAAAATTATTAATACATTTTATTCATGTTGGATGGATAGACAATCTCTGCTTGAAAACCGTCACTCAATCATTACTCTTTGGAACTTTTGGAAGAATGAGGAATCGATTGCTGTATTTAGTAGTTTAACCAAAAAACTATCATCAAAGTGCTGTTGTGGTTCTTTTTTTCTTCTTTTCAATAACAGAAATATATTATTTATTGATTAATTTTGAGTGATTTAGAGCATGATGGACTCATTGTGGTGTCTGTCTGACTCATTCACAGTTCATTCCTGCAACCACTATTCACTTAAAAAAACATTGATTTATGGGTGACTTGGGCTTTAATGTGTATATTTTGGGCTATTTTATGCTTTTAACAAGCATAACCTTGGACAGTTTGAAAAGACACTTTCTCTTGCATGAAAACTATCTTCTTGCCTCTGTACTTTGAATCTAAAATTACAGGGACTGTAAAGTGTTTGATTCCTTTCTGCTTTCTCCATGAATAGAAAATTAGTCTTACTGCATCTACTTTCCATTCCTTAATTATTTATAAAAAATAAAAGTCAACAGCTGAAAATAAGCCTCTAAAATGGCAATAAACAGATTCTTTAAAATAGACATATAGTTAAATTCTGATTTTCAGAATCAAAATTCATAGACTTATCTTGGATATTAAACCAAGAGGGATCTATGAAATAACTTCTTCCTCAGATGCATGGAAATCAATTCTTGTCCTCTATTAGTCTGAACTTTACAACATCTGAATTTAAATCACAGATAAATCTGTGGAGGCATAAAGGCACAGATTCAGTCAGCACATTTTATGCATTTAATCTGGAATTCATTTGTTTCATCTTTAAATATTTACAAAAGAGACATGTATATTTGTCTTCCTGGATTATTTTTTTTTCATGGTGAAGAGAGAAAAATAGGCACTTGCATGGAACAACTAATCTGAAAATGTTAAGTGTCTGCTTTATGATGAAGTGAATCATTCCCCTAGATGAGCCTGTTTCTCTCCACTGATTAGAAAGACAGTCTAAACATCTAGCTCAGATGGAGAGATCTGCACCACAGATGCCTGTGTTTGATCAGATGATCTCATTTTCCAGGTGCTGCTTTCACAAAGTCTGTTCTCTACAGTCCTGATAAATTGTTAACTCTGAATATTTCTGTCTTAGTTTGAATCCTGGCTAGCATTTTCTTAGTACAGGTGGCTTGTAAGTAAAATATAATTTCTACCAAGGAATTTAATATGGACTACTAACATTTCTAGAGAGTAAAAGACAATCTGTATGACAGATTCAAAAATGTGTGACAATCTGCATTGATTCTAGTGTCAGAGTAGTTATGAGTGTATTTATCTTACAGGTTGTAGTCCACGTGGCAGTGATTTCCACACTTGCTACAAGCAACAATTCTAAATAAGCTATACACACAGAAATCATATATTACTTTCCATATTGATTTCAGTCTAAATATTTTTATTTCACATAGCCACAATCAGTGCTAGCATGCCTGATAATTTGGGACACATATCCTGTGGTTGCCATTAACTATATAAAAATGGTATTCCAGAGCTCCATTTAAATCTCCGTTTAGATCACTACCCATTTATATACAGAAACGGTCATATAATGAGAAAGTATAAAATGTAGCAACAGTTTTCATTTGATATATCTTTCCTTTCTCCTTCTCTGGTCATTTTAGTGATTACAGCATTCTCAAAGCTTTCATTCAAATATCTTGCATACTCACAAGGACAGGAAGTTTCCACAACCTTGACTTTAATCCAGTCAAGCTCTCCTTTACTTTGGGGATATTGTAGTGTTGATTTACACATTCCTTCTGCAAAAATCATGTAATTAGAGAATGCTTTGGGTTGAAAGGGACCTTAAAGATCATCTAGTTCCAGCTTCCCTGCCATGGGCAGGGACACCTGCTGCTACATCAGGCTGCAAATCATCAACAGATCTTTGTTTTAACAGAAATACAGTAAGCATACAAACACTATTCAACACTGATACAGGGAGCTAGACAAATTACTCCAGCAAAGCACACTTGAAAAACTGTGACTAGCAACACTGGACACTGAAACAGCCTCTGTGCTTTAGGGGATAAAAAATAATGTGCGTGACACTTAAAAATTTCAAGACACTGAAATATTACAGGATAAAGCATCTTCCCTATGACCCAGACTGCATGCAAGGCACTATTTTCTATTTATAGGTATCCTGAATTTCAATCATATTATCTGCTACCTGCTGAGTCTGCCAACATATCTAATTTCATGTTGAGCCACCTGACTGCTTTTTCTCTAAAAAACATTTTCCAGTCTTATTGTCAGTGACCTAGCAAAGGTTAGTCATAAATCTTTTTCTCAGCAAGGGTGCTGATAGTTTAAGAGCTTCCCTAATAAGCAATGCAATATTTCTGGACTTATAACCTGAACAGCATGAAATACCATATCTTTCTTTTATTTAGATAGGGCTGTGTAAATCCAACGGGTTAGTGAAAAAATTTGGAGATTTTTCTGTGTATCTGTGTCTGATAGACTATTTGTTTTATTTGTGCTTATTCAATCATGTTTTGCTGTTGGATGAATAGTCATTCATACTACCTAGTTACACCATCAGCTTCACTGTTTTTTCTGTAAAGTAAACTAGAATTGAATATTTCTTATATATAGGCTCCTCTTATTTAAAATAATGAAAATAAAACTTTTCAGTCATAAATGTTATATGATTTATTTAATTTATTTTAAAATAAACAAGATATTATTTGGGATATAAAGCAATTCTTTAAATAAATAAAAAAAAAGCCCAAGGGTTCATTTTCCTATACTTAGCTTAGCTTTCATCTGTTTCACCATGTCACTGTATTAGACATTAGGACAATGAATCCACTTTGTTCTCATTTAAGATAATTGTGCTTGCTAGGAATTGCTGCTTTTTTAAATCCACCAAATTTTTTACAGCGCAAGAGTGACTTTGTTTGATCTATCAGGAAACTACTCTGACCATGCTCAAATGGTGATCCTGATGAAGAGTCTGATGTTAAAATAACAGTGAAATTTCAAACCATCAAAGAAAAGTCTGTTCTAATGCATTTCTTAGAATGCTGTGGGGTTTTGACCACTTGTAGACTCCTGTGGGAGGAAAAGGATTGGAAGTCCATTATATTTTGATCCATGTCCTTTCATGGTCATCAAATACCTCAGACTTTAGTTGCAGACAAAAGTCTTTTATGGTCTCCCTTTTGCCAAAAGACAGAATAGAATCCCTCCAAGCTCTTAATCAAAAGAAAACAAACTTAAATATTAGTCTACAGGTTTTTTCAGAGCATAACATGTTCACATAATATTTCAAAGACATGAGATAAAAATATGACATAAAAAAGAAAGATAAATATGACAAAAATATAGAAATCTATTGCTTTCACCTGTGTAAAAGTAAATTTGGAGTCCACTGAGCTTTCAATTTTGCTTATAAAAGATAGCCTGAAGCTGATATAATTGTAAATAAGACAAGGACCTGATCCAATTTTGATTTTATTTCTGTCACAAAAGTCAGAGTAATATATTAATCTAGAACATAAAACATTGTAAAGTGTGTTTTCAAAAATACTGTTCCTGGAGAATGTTAAGTGGAAAGATACAAAACTTGTCTGTATCAAGCCTGTTATGGATAGATGAAAACATATGATTTCAACATTATATTGGCTAGAGTTCATTAAATTCACAAGGTATGTAGACTATGTTAAAATACTCAATATATTTCCACATGAGATATTAATGAATGCTAGATAGTATGACATGGTGTGGAAAATCCACGTAAGGTCTGCATACCATATTTCTCAAAAAGTTTAAGCAGGAAATGATAAGCAGACAGTATGAAACAACATATCCTCTTTTAGATCTAGAACTACTCCTGTAGTAGAAAGATATAATTTCTACCTAGGACTGCTTCAGTAGTGTAACACACTACAACAGTGACCTTCTTGGCCATCAACTGTCATTATTCACATTATCCTCTCAGAGAGAATGAACAACGTGTAATAATTATATAGGTCCAAATAGTTTCCAATCAAAAAAAAAAAAAAAAATTGCAGGCATCAAATGATTAGTCTTCTTTTCTCCTATTATTATTATTTTTCCAATAATTTTTAAAACCAAAATATTTGAATGCACTATGTGAGGCAGATTCACAAGCACTTACTTTCTGTACTAGTCACATACAGAATGTATCAAAAAGAGGAGGCAGTGTTGCAATAAATTTATGAATATTCCAAAAATCATCAAATTTCCTCACTACAGAAACTGTGCCATAATACAAAATAGCAAGAGTTCTGAAACTTTAGTAAATTTTTGGATTTTATCTTTTAGAAAGCCTGGGGAGCCAAGTCTTTCCCCATGAATTAGAATCACAAAATTTCAGAAGTTTGGCTGTCTTGCTGTTTGTTACTACTCATATTCCCATTTTCATGGAAACTGCTGCTCTACTGACTGAAAAATGGGATAAGGTGCTTTAACATAATTGCTGCTTTACACCACCGTGTTTTGCTTTTATGTTCAAAATGGAGATTATTTCAAAGTACCATATTCCATATTCATCTTGCTGACAGGGGTTTCTATGGAAACAGGAAAAAAGTAATAGCTGAGTCCCAAGAACTCCTGTTCAACTTAGTGACTAAACTTAAAAGAATTCCACTCCAAGCAGAAAGAGAAAACCAATTCAAATTCTCTTCTATACTGGCTAACAAGGTTTTGTTTATGAATTATTTGAAGAGAATGAGGAATTTTTTTTTTCACTATAATAGTCTGGAGAGCTTATTAACATTAAAAAACACTTAGGCATACTTATAGGGTTATTAGTTTTCACTTACTACTATATAAAATACATTAATCTGGGACATATTTCTGTTTAGAATTAAATTTTAAAAAACACACCAAAAAAACTCAAACCAAAAAGGTTTGACACCATAGAAAGTGTCTACCATGACCTTGTAAATAAACTTTTTCTTTTTTCAGGAAAGCAACTAGTTGCACAATACTTAGTGACTGAAATCTAGGATGGGGCACCAAAAATTAGGCAGTAACATTTTTTATTTCCAGCTTTCATGAGAGAAAATAAAAATATGGTTTCAATTAAATCTATAAATATGTAATTGAAATAGGTTGATTTTTGCTTTTTTGCTTAATCATAAAATTTATTCGTTTTAAGAGCTTTTTCAATTTTGTAAATTTATTTGTAGTAAAACACATTGAATGTGTTAAAGATGCTTGAAACAGAACATTGCTGTAGTTTTGCTATAGTTAAATATTACATTCAAGTGTTACTCCATTTCTGATCTCAGCTTCATTGAAATGAGTTTAACATCTCTCATGGATAAACTTTAGCAACTCACTCCAGTTCCCAACCAGAACGATCCACAAGGGCTTTAGAAGTTTCATTGGTGTCCATTTTTAAGTATTATTTAACGCCATATCATGGATTTACAGAGTAGCTTGGGTTGGAAGCCACGTTGAAGATCACCTTGTTCCAAGTCCCTTGCTATGGGCAGGGATGTGGCCCGTTGGATCAGGTTTCTCAGAGCTGCATCTAACCTGCCCTTCAGCACTTCCAGGAATGGGGCATCCACAATTTCTCTGTGCAACTTGTTCTAGTGCTTCACCACCCTCACAGTAAAGAATTTTTCTCTTATACATAGTCTAAATCCACTCTCTATCAGTTTAAAGCCATTTCCCTTTGACCTATCAGTACCTGCCCTTTTAAGGAATTCCTCCATATCTTTCTTACAGTTTCCCTTTAGTTGCTGGAAGGCCACAATTAGGTCACCCCAAAGCCTTCTCTTCTCCAGGCTCAAAAATTCTAATTCTTTTAACCTTTCCTGCAGGAGAGGTACCACATCCCTCTGATCAGCTTGGTGGGCCTTCTCTTGATTTGCTCCAACAGGATCATGTCCTTCCTGAGCTGAGGACCCCAGAGGGGGTCCAATGGGCATTATGGGCTGCAAGAACACATTTGCATTGCATGTCCATCCTCTCACCTACTGGCAATCTTCTCATCAAGATCAAAATGTTCACTATTTTTTTAAAATCATGTATAAAAAGTGGCTTTGAAACGCACATCATTAGATATTCAAAACCTTTTTTTTCCCCCTATCACATTGTCATTCAGTCTTAGGAAAACCTATAATTTTCAATCTTTGATTTTATACAAAGTCTGCTCTATTTTTCAACTGTCTTTGTGGTGATATAGAACAAACACAAATATATATAATTATGTTATATATAAAGCTGTTCAAGGCATACTGATTTGCAGAAAAAATTAAAAGTAGATATGTGTGACTGAGAGCCCATCTCTGTATCCCTATGAATGGATGAGACAAGAGTGCAATTTTTCTCCTTGGTTTTTTTTTTTTTTTTTTTTTTTTTTTTTTTTGGGGGGGGTGTTTGGTTTTTGTTTTTTTTTTCTTCTAATTGGCTAATACTTTTACAGCTGAAAAAATTAATATTTGTCTAAATTAAGTAAATTACATTTATAGCTGTCATTTGTGTAAATTGCCAGAAAGACAGCAAAGGAAACATTACATACAAAGGTATAAGGATTAATAAAAAATAGAGGTGAAATTGTGGTTAATAATTTCACTGAAAGAGCTTACCTTGGTTTCTCTAGGGATAGTATTTTATTCAAGGAATCTAAAGAAATGTTCTTATTCCAGAAATGTCTGTTACTATTTATAACAAAACAGCAGCTCCATACCTCCTTTCTGAGAAACTAGGCCTACTCCACAGATTGGTATTCTAGTATACATTTTATAAATAAGATTAATGAATAATTCAAAAGAATTACTAATGCTTCCTGTGATATTGTGTCCTTTAAAAGTGATTGTGTTTATTTTTCTGTCTGAAAGTTGATGTGCAAAATCTGCATCAGAGGGACAGTGTTTACAAAAAAGTGTCAACTCATTTGAGCTAAGATTTTCCGTTTGGGATTAATCTCACTGCAATGTCTGGAAGACATTTTGCCATAATGACATGCAAGTGAAAGGTAGCTGGCAGTCCTCATCATCTTTCACAAGCATTCTTTAATTAGCTGATTTGTTGTTATATAACTGATCCTATTACACCTATTTTATGAACAGGCACCATTAAATCAATGGTATAGGAAGCTAATATGACTGTGTCAGCATCAAATTAAAAATATCCCCTTTTAAAAATAAGGAAGTAAGTGAATAAATAAATAAAACCCAGAATACATTAAAACTATTTGCTCTTGAGGCAAGAAGTTTACTCTGTCACATTGAATGGAAATACTGGCATTCTCAACATAGCTGAAGAAATATTTCTTACTGTCAGACCACACTAAGGATGAAATAATGCACGGGCTTGGTTTCAATACCACGGCAAGCCAATGACTTCTCAGATTGCAATTTACTTCTGCATTTGCAATTTAGGGCTGAGATCCAGAAAGATCAAATGCCTTTTTTAATACATGTGACTACTTTTGCTATGGTCTTTCTGACCTACAACAAGAGGAAATGGAGGTTTTAAAATTGCATCCACAAGTTTGAGGGTAGCATGTCATCTGAACACACTAAATGGACCAACAGCATATTGAAAACACAGTGCAGAATTCAGTCTGAATTGCTACATTTCTGTTCCCCATACTTAAACTTTCATTTTTGCCAGGTTTTGGGACTGTCACATTCCAACTTGTTCATACTGTTGGGGAATATTGGGCATATTAGGCATTCTGGTTTCTTCCATCACAAAACAAGCTGCCATTTTGTATCCTTACACATGAATCGTAACTGGAAACATTGTCTATCATTCTCCTAGATGGAAGCAGGTAGAATCTGTCTGACTTACAGATATTTAGTGTATGCATCTATTTTTATGGACACTTATGTGTACAGTTAATTGGCATATAAATGGCTTATAGTCAATGGAAAAAAAAAAAGGTTGTATGGGACTTAGCAGCATAGGTAGATTTAGTCCAAAAAATGTGTGGATAAAATTTGCAGCTGACGAGGGTTACTTCTTGCCTTAGTAAGGTGAGTTTTGTTCTTGGACACTTACCATTTTATAAAGGAAACCAGAAAGAACTAAAAGCAGAAAAAAAGAAAAGGTTATAGATTCAATCAGTGTTGAATATGTCCATAAAATAATTATATCCAAGATCAGATTTTTGGAGTCACACAATTTTCTAATTGTATTCCAAGCCTTCAAAGAAAGTTTAGTTCAATTTTAGAGATTTTTGCCATTTCTTTTTCTTGAGAAGAGCAGCTTTGTTTTAGTAAATGTAAGTTCCTGCTTGTGAACTTTCCACAGCTGAACAAGGAACTCATTCTCATTTTGTGTTTTCTCTGCATCAAGTATAAAGATTAAATTTTACCAGTAAATGTCACCCTATGACTGAGTGCAAATTTAGAGACAGTGTGATTGATCAGTGACTTTGACCTTAAGAGAGGATTCACAAATAGGTTTAAAAGACAGAGTGGACATAACTTGCACTTCTGACCTTGCAGAAGTGATTTTTTTAAGTTTGTAACACTCAGACTGTGCTAAATTCTGTCTCTATCATGCTGCTTCGATGTCAGACTCTCCCAGATTACTGTGTAGTTCTTACAAAGAAAATAGATCTTTTCTATGTGCAAATAAAAGGATGTTTCTGTTATATGAAAACTAGAAAGATTGCTGCTGCTATCAACTACTTCACTGAAATTATATTTCTGCCTCCTTATCCACCAAGGTGTTTCTTTACCTTTTTTTGTCCCTTTGTCTGTCAGCTTTGTGTTAGGAAGACAGTATCAATAAAATCATTTGAGTTAAATAAAAACAATACCTACTTATCCCAGAAGTGATATTCTAAAAATATGCATGCTGTTCAGACTACCTGGATTGGATGGAGTACTTTTACTTTCTTTTGATTTTAAAATTTACAAAAATACCCCAAACCCTGTATTTCCTTTGAGAATAGCATTTATTCTAGTGTGATTTCAGTTTGCTTTGGGAAAAACCTCTACTAAAAACTTAATATTATAGCTCACACCCATTTATTTTGGTCCTGCGTCTTAAAAAGAATGGCCAATAAAAAATAGCAATTAAAAAAATTATCTGTAGAATTAAAATTCCTAATACTTTTAGAAACTTTAAAATCTTAGGACCATAAGCTGCTTTAGCCTTTAAAATCAGGAGGCTTAAACTCCAAATCAGTTTGAATTCTCTGAGCCAATCTTTGTCTGCTAGAAAAAAAAAATGAACAGAGGCACAAACTAGATAACAGCCTTTTATGAGGTGCAGAAATTAAAGTAACAGAATTACCTTTCAAAGACATCTCCAGGGCTTTAATGTAAAAATAGCTATTATTTTATTAGACAAGGCTCTAATCCACAGTCTGTTCAGCTGTACTCCAGACTTCTATAAGATAATCAATGCCTTCACTGGTGAACAGCACAATTAAAATAAACATCTTTGGAGAACCTGGGGAGCCATCTTGTGGTGATATGATTTAACCCTCAAAAGAAAGGAGTCTAGTTTGCATGAAATTGTTTAATTTTCAGTTCAATTAAAGGTTCTCATTGCAGATGCAGAATTTTTTGGCTGGAAATGTATTTTTTTCTTTTTCCGTATTTCTGCTTTGTTTAGACATCAACATCAAAGTATATCTAGAAAAAAAGTGAAGGGAAAGAAAAAATAAAGCAGGCTGTGTTTCCACCAAATTTGTTTTTAAAAGCTAACATAACCCATTGTCCTCCCTATAACAGAATAATTTTTACCAAATGCCTTTTCTTCAGAAATATAGTATCATCAAGTAAGAGAAAGTCATAAGGGAGAAAAAAAAATGGTTTTGGAGAGAGAATTTACAGATCATGTTTTTAATATCACACACTTCAGTGAATTTTTTGTAATTTTTTTTTTTTATTTTCATGCAAACACAGTGACTTTCCTGCACAGAAAGACCTTAATAAAAAGTTGAATACGTATTTTATACATTTATGAAAAATTGCTGAAGACTACACAAAGACTTGGAGTTAGGAGACTTAGATTCTGCCATGGAATTGCCTTTGCAAGTATACAGAGAATCTTTAGAAATTCTAAAAGCAACTGGGTAAAGATGAAAAAGGTACATAGCTACTGCATTTGAGGAACCAGCACTGCCTCAGATGAAATGAAATAATTCCGTATCAGTTCCTTGGTATATGTCTGGTGTGCTCTCTACTTGAGAAGACTAATTTAGGAGTATCTAGGTTTGCATTTACTAGCCTAGATAAGCAGCAATTAACTTCATGAATCAACATACATGTCAGCACTTTCAGTGCAAGCATTGCACTGAGAATTTTTTTATATTTGGAAATTATATGACGGCAAGAGTTTTTCCTAGGTATTTTCTCCTTGTATCTTAAATTCTAGAAAAACATCTTGAACAATATTACAGAAGAGATAAAGGCTGCTTTTTAGCAACTGCATTCCTATGAAACTATAAGCTCTTGAGTATGTGGCCATCAAAATGTGCTTTGCATTCCAGGATAAGCATAGTACTTACACTTGTTTGTGTTGGTTTTCTGCTGTACCCATGCCCTGTTTGTGCATAGTGTTGTTCTTCCTTTTCCTTCCATTTCTTCTGCTTCTTACATTTGCCTGTAGGCATCCCTAACTAAAGGCAGTATCACCCCTTGCCTGTGGTAAAGGGTCAAATAAAACTGAAATGGTCTCAGAGAGTTTATCCAGGAACCAGGATGATTAATACTGGCATTTTTATTCCCTTCAATTTTCTCCCCTCACCACAATTTGTAGAGTTTCCTGATTTCACATATTTTCAACTTGTCCTAGTTAAAAAGGCCATTTCAAAATGTCTGCCTACATACTGGAGTGGGCTTATTATTTAAATCTGTATTCAAATCTGCTAAGTCATTCCAGCATTTCCACGAGTATACGTTCTGCTCACCTTTTCTGTGTGAATTTCATCCACACAGTTTAAATTTGAATAATTCTAAACCTCACCTTACTGTCATAATTGCTTTTGCATTAAGACAGCTACATAGATATTCTTGTTTTTCTTCCTAAATGCTAAGACAGTCTGAAATACTGCTTCTTTGGTTAATACATATTGTGATGCATAAAGCAAACTGCACATAAGAGCAAATTAATATTTCTTTCCCTATTTCCCCAGATTTGCTCACCTCATTTATTTGTTTATTCCAAACCTCTTGCAGAGACATTCTACCTATTCTTTACAAATTACATGCCAGATATAGACCATATTCAATTTTTTCCAGTGCCCTGTCTGAATAACACATTGGAGGTGGTGAAGATGTAAAAGTCAGAATAAGTGAAGTACATATGATGGGAATCTGAAGTAATTTCTAGTTTCTAGATCCAGATAGCCATCCTCTCAGGTGTATGCTGTGGCAGCTGAAGATGCCTCAGACACCTAATTCAAGGGATGAGAACCTTCAGCTATGCTGTGGTGCACTTTGTGGAGGTGGTATACACACATTTTATCCTGTATAGTCGGAAGCCTCTGATGAAAGTCTGTGGGAAGTATGTCTGCTTCACTAATGATTAGTCATTAGATGCATAGGACTTTTTAATAAACAATCCTCAGATATAACTCAGCTATCAGATTTTATTTCATTATCACATTAAAGTTCAAGTATCAATGCCCCTGAAATATAAATGACTTAATAGGATGATGGCAGTTCATCCCCTTTCTCACCCATCAGATGAATTGTGTTTGCAGAAATAATATTGCTTCCTGGCCTGATTAAGTTGAAATAAATGAGAAAATATTTTAACAAACCATATCTTTTTCTCCTTGAGTATCAAGAGGTTTCTGTGGAGTTTCCATGCTGATAAAAATAAACAAGTGCAACCTAGAATGAAAAAGACCATCACATTGTGAAGGCCTTTCTAGTAATAGCAATAATTAAGAGAAGATGATGGCACATCAGTCATGAAGAATGATGTAAAGAAGAAATGTAAGACAAAGAGGTTTACCTATGAGAATAAGAAATATAAAGAATCTTAAAGTTATTGAAAGAAAAAAAATCAAAGGAGCAAGCAAATGACACAAACAAAGATGGACATAACCTCTACTGAAGGGCACCAGAAAACAGTCAGTGAAAAATATTTGTTAAAGCAAGCACTACAGAAGTACATGCAAACTCAGGCACCAAGATGAACAGCTAAAACACTGAGAATGATGCCTAAGCTTTTTACATATTTTTCATACATTTGTAGATTAGTAGATTGATAATGCATGGCCATAGCTCCAGTACTTTTCCTACTTCTTTTACCCTAAATTTTAGAAAAGTAAACTGACCTTCTAAACATATTCCTTAAATATTGTTTACAATAACATATAATAAGAAGTTGGGTAGAGGTTCTCTTGAACCAGCTCCAAGGGCTTGACCCAGAGGTGGGTTCCTGGGGTAACTGAATCTCCTGTTGTATGTATGTGTTACATATCCTAATTAATTAAGCTTATAAAACTGTAGAAATCTGATGTAGAAATCTTTGTTCTGGATGTGTCCATCACCACCAGAATAACTGGAAGTTTCCAATAAAATTCTGCTTTTTATTTTACTATTCTAACTCTGTTGCAAGGGGTTTTTCTCTTTCAATCACACTCAACAAGAAAATACCATTGATGTAGCATTTGTAATTCAGCTGTATTTGTAATTCAAAACTGTATTTGATTCCAAATAAACATTATGTAACATTACCTAAACTTCTGATCTCTGCAGGTATACTGAGATGAGGATATCAGCCTTTAAAACAGCTTACATTATTGAAGTGTTGCTTTCCCTCAGGTGCCTGTTAAAAATCTCTGCCTTTTTTTAGGCTTTAGTTTCTGATTAATTTGTCTTGTTTTTACTTTACAGTCATAATTATACAGTCCCCTGGGAAAAAAAATGTCCATGTTATGTATCAAAAGCACAATCTGTCACAATTTGGCACAGTTGTCAGTCTTTACTTAAGGGAAGGATGGGAATGGAATATCAGGGGTTTGCAGGTCAAGACAGAGATGAATTGACAGAGGACTATGAAGGCACTTGCCCATTGTTTCTCACAGTGTACCTAATTCTGACTAATACTAGCACAGTGTATCACTTGAGGCTGTGATCCTATAAAAATTATATACTTTATTAACATTGAACTTAGCCAAAATGCAATTTAGAATTGACTTAACTAGTGAATCTGCTTGTGTGTTTTGATTCTGATCATGACAGAGGGGCTTCTCCCACAAGGCCACACACTTTCAAATTAAAAGTATGTCACATAAAGGTTAGCTATTTATAAAATTCTGCAGATGCTGCTGGATGTCATAAGCTAGCCCCTATTTAGATAGCATAAATAAAAATACAAAGTTGTGATATATAAATATCTTCCATAACCTCAGCCTACATATTAATAAATCAAGCCACTACACACAATGAAGTCCTGCTTCCCAGGAAGAGGATAGTCATTATTTGCTGATAGAAGGTAGAGAATGAAATCTTTGGCATCTCTCATCTTTGCTTGCATGTGCCACCTTTCACTTGTGGTTATCTCAACCTATATGTTACTTTTACATTTTAGTTTCTTCAGCCATATTCAGCCATATTATGATATCCAGCAAATGTCCAATAATCATCACAGTTCTCCTTGACTTCACGTTCTGGGTGTTCATGATCAAGCATCAAAACTACCTGAAACAAAATTTAGCCTGTGGCTTTTGAGAAATTCAGGTTATATCTCTGTAGGACTATGATAAATGAGCTGTTAAAAGACTAGGCGAAGAACCGTCCAGTGCCTCAGCAACAATTTCAATTGCCATTTTCATGCAAAGGCAGAATTTGTTAGAGACTTTTGGCTGTAATTTTTGATGTATCATTATTTTTATTGCCTTCAGCATCAATCTTTCAACTTATCATTCACATCTTAGCTCTAAGAAAAAAAAAATATTATTGCTAGAAGCCTGGAGAAAAGAAGGTCAAGGGGAGACCTTCTGACTCAACAACTCCTGAAAGGATGTTGTAGTGAAGTGGGTGTCAGTCTCTTCTCCCAAGTGGCATGATGAGAGGAAACATCCTCAAGCTGCACCAGAAGATGTTTATTTTAGATTTTAGGAAAAATGTCTTCAAGGAAAGTGTTGTAAAGCCTTGGTACAGAATGTTCAGGGAAGTGGTAGAGGCATCATCCTTGGAAGCATTCCAAAAACATTGATATGGCACTTGAGGACATGGTTTAGTGATGAACATGGTGGTGGTGCAATGTTGATGGTTGGATATGATGATCTTCTTAGTCTTTTGATTCTTAATGATTCTATGATTCTATGAAGCATAGAATAAAGTCCCAGGAGAATATGATGGTAGCTTGTCATCTCGCTTCTCTTTTCTCTTTTCTCTTTGTCTTGCTCACAGAATACAATGCCAAAGATCTGATTGAGAAAAGACATTAAAAAGCTCCAAACAGTAATAGAGGAAAACCTTTATTAAATGTACAGACTCAAAAATAGTGTAATAGTAAAAATCACATTCTTACCCTATGTGCTTGTCTGCTAATAATGTATATACAACCATCTTTTTTGTGCTCTTTATGTCCTATATTTTTTGGTCAACTGGCAGGTTATGCTGTTAGGAACTCTAACACCAGGTTTTTCTTTTTTGTTCAAATTTTTGTGTTGGTAGCAGCCTCAAGGAGGATTCAGACTTTCTCCACTGCTGTTGAGGAGATACTCTTCATGACAACCAAGACAGTTCTTTTGGAACCTTTCAAAATAGGAACTTTCATGAGTTCTCTCAATATTAATTCTACATAGGGCATATAATGCTATCTGAAAACAAAACAAAGGGGTCTCTTCAAGAATAAAATCCCCTCCACCTATCTCTCCTTCACAAAAATCGATGCAAAAATTATTGGCAGTTTTATTAACTTCCTTTGTAAGCATTCTAATGGTCTTTAAGTATGGAAAGCACTTCATTTTGTGAAATGCCATATTGGAAGTTGTCATGGGAAGTATTCAGTTTATTAAACTGGTAGGTGCTTACCTATCAAAAAAGGATTGGACTGAGGAAAAGGTGTTTCTTATTTTCATGAAATTGGGCAAATAAGGCAAAATCTACAAGTCCAAATCTTTTATATAAAACACTATAAATTTTAAAAATGGTATATCTAAATCAAAATATTGTTATAATCAGGCTTTATTGAAAGTAACTTTTTGCTCAGTAAAAGAGTGCAGAGAATTAAGGACCTCAGAGTATTTTTAAACCGAATGAAATTACAGATCTGTGGGCTTTCTATGAGGGGAACAACAGTGAAAGGTGAAACATGAGGAAAAGGAAGTGGAGGTATATTATTGTGGCAATTTATGCCAAGCAGATTAAATAGCTGGTAAGACTGAAAATGAGACTGAATGGATCATGGCAAGGTAAAGCAAGTTCAAGGACCCTGGCTAACTGAAATCAAGATTAAGAGTGAGACTTTGGTTAGGGTAAACTCAAAAAATGTTTCACCTGCTAAGCTTATCAGGTTATGCAGAGATGATAAAGCAAAATAGCAAATACCTATGAAAAGAAATGGTTTACTGAGAAAGAAAGAACAGGTTATGTCTTAGTAGTAAAAAAACCCAAAAAAACAACAAAAACCAAAAAACCTAACTAAAGCAAAAACAAACAAACAAAACCCAACAACAAAAAACAAACTACAAAAAAACCCAAAAACCCAATACCCCATAAATTGAATAAAAAAACCCAACCAAACAAACAACCAAAAAAAGAATAAGAAAAACTCCTAGTCTCTACAAATGTACTTAAAATTATTGCAACTCCCAGTGAATAATTGCTAATATTGGAATACATACACCATCATTTTCAGCTTTGCTTCTTTAGTCCGCCAGTATATCCAGCGGCAATTCAAAATGCAATTGCTGTAAAACCCTAACATAGTGTGTACACACAGTAGAATTTGGCATAAGGATCATAGGTCTTGTTTGAGTTTTAGCCTTTTCTTAAGCACATATATTATTGGTAATTTCAAATGAGATAAATATTTACATGACTTAAACATACATGCAAGCAGTGTTTTTTCACAACATTAACAATAAAAATACAGATACAATTATTTCTTAATCATTTAACTAAAGTCATGCTCAAGGACCTGTGCACCTTCACAGACACTATATTTTCAAACACTTAACTTATGCTTATATACTTGCTCCCTTAGACACCTAACAGTGGTTTTAGCGAAAGTTATTAAGAGCACATTTTACTTACCTATGTCCCATCACTGATCACACAGGAGATTAGGACACTTACTGAGAGTCCTGACTCCCTCAAACACTTGCCTTATGACAGACAGAGTGAACCAGAGCCCCAGGGCCGTATTAACGCTATCCAGCAAATTACATATTTACCAAATCTCCTGCAGTGCTCTTGCACAATTGGAGTATAGGTAGAAATTTCCCAGGGGCTGTTTCTAGGTAAGTAGGCCAGTTGCATGTGTATGTACATTAACTTCATTTGTCTTGGCTTGCAGTGTCTGAGTTTTGCTGAGCTGAAGGTTGCCTTTTTTCCTGCACAGAAGGACAGTTTGCTGTAAGCAAGCTATTATGTTTTGTTTTCTTCTTGTAGAATGTAAAAGAGGTAGACTGGAGTACAATTGTCTTCACTTGGCTATTTTGTGTGCATTGTCACACCCTCTGTTATTCATCTGTCCTTTAAAATACTTTAAATATCAGCCTTTTTGGTTTTCCTTATCACAAATAAAATTTTGTCTTTCCAATGCTTTTCTTCATCCACCTTGAAACCCATGTGTTGTTCCATATCTTTCTGAAATATGCTAACCAGAAGTTAATGTACTAGTCTTTGTGAGTGGATAAAATTGAGCTTTATAATCCTTAGTTGTGTTTTCTATTTGTTTCTTTTTCATTTATCAACTTTTTGATAACCAGTATTTGTTAGACAAATGCTTATTTTGGGGGTGCAGAACAAGTTTTATAAATATTGTGGTTTTATATATCTTATTTAGACCTGGAATAAGGAAGAAGGAGTTTGCTTTTTTGTTATTATATGTATAATTTTTTGTACAATTTTTCATTTTAAGAATACCATCTGGACTTTGGCATCCTTACAGAAATCAATAAGCGCAAGGGGATGGAACAGTCACCAAATATTCATATATCTATATTGATCTACATCTCAACTAGCCTGTGATATTGTCAACAGAGAGTTCATGTCATCACAAAACAGATATGTAAAAATATACTGTGAATCATTTTGCATAAAGGAAAATTGCCCTCTATATTTGTACAAACAGCACCACCAAAGATACTGAAAATTGCTCAAGCTACTGAACAAAGCTCTGAGAAGTCACTGATTCCTTCTGAGTCCTTTTATACTCTTGATTAAACTACAGATGTAATTATCTGAAGAAGGAACAGGCTCAGAAACATTTCCTTTTACATACAGACCCACTGACTTCAACTCCTTTACTTTTTAACTTCAACCATAGCTTAAAATGTTCTCTTAGGCTGGATCTTCATCACAGAATTAACAACATGTGAATACAGAAGACATCATTTGTCACTAAACTTCACACAGCAACACTGCTTCTGTCTTAATGGTTATGAAAAGATTATGTTCTCTGTTTAAAAGCCTTGCTATGCAGGTTTTCTACCAGGGCTTGTTTGTTCATATAACCTGATAGATTAGTAAGGTTCAGTTTGGAAGCACAATTGATTGCTGTTGACTCTTGTTTTCTGTCCTGTGTTCTACACACCTGTAAAAAAATTCTTATTTTGACTAATAAGCAACCTTCTAAAATCTACAGTATTATTGAAAGTAATTTATTCCTCAGTGTAAATAATGAAGTCTCAGACTCCAAGAGATTCATATCATATCAAGTCTTCACCTCCATCTTCCCTAGACAATTGTTGTATTCTGACTAAAATATAGAATAAAACAACAATGACTAGAGGTACATAATCATACATAAGGTATAACTTTATTTTTGTGGTTTAGTCATTCAAGGATGTTTTCTTCAAGTATTCTTTCATTGAATGCAGACAATATTGTGGGGTTTGGGTTTTGGGTAATTGTATCAGGAGAATATAGGATGTAATCAAGCTAGTAAGAAATTGTTTTCATGGAATAATTTCAATGGATGTTATGTGATAATTGCCATTCTAATACTAGCATCAACAGCAGGGTTAATTGGCAGAAGTCACTGGCCTTAGTCCAAGATGACCCTATTTCCTACCTGAAAAAGCAGAATAGTAATTCTTTATTTTTTTTCCTCCCTCAACATGAATGTACATTTGTAGCAGTAAGCACTGAAAAAAAAATTAATCCTGTTTTTAAGATCAAATCAAAACAAGTGTGAATGGTTTTAGGTGGTAACTTTATGCTTACAGAAAAACAATATAAGCAGAGCATGATTTCCTAAGTTTCATACACTAGTTTATCCACCTTTGGAGAGACAAATTAACATATTTTAATGAAAATATTTTTCTGGACCTAGGTCTATAGCTCAGAAAAAAAAGAAAACATAAAACCCTTTTCACTCTCCTGGTCCTGATTCCTGATGCAGGGCTAACACTGATTTTCTTTCCACATAGTATTTTTTTTATTTTTTTTGCAAGATTCAGTGACTTTTAATGGTGTACATCAGCTGTGAGCTACAGACACACAAGTTCATTTTCTCTCCCCGGTCACATACATAACTATCATAAGGTGATTGCTATAGAAATATTTTGATATTTTGAGCACTAGGTAGCCACAATATTTGGCCTTGTTTGTCAGGTTTCAACATGTAAGAAATTTTTATAAAGCATAAGAAAATATTTATATTACTAGGATTTTATGGAAGTTCTTTAAAATCAAAAATTACTTATATAAAAGTTTGTCATGATACCCAAGAAGCACAGAAGATGTGCATTAGATGGTTACGCTTTTTTGAATTAAGGTGAATTAGAAAAACCTTGTGTTTGGTAAAGACAAGAAGCTTGATATTTTATTGGGTTTTTTTGAAAACCCAATAGAAGAATGCATTTTTAACTTCTTTCATTTCACAAAGAACATGAATTGAAAAAGAGCTTTTGTTTATGAATGCATCTCCTTTGCAAATTATTTTAGCTGAAACTCTTGAATCAGCCTTACATACATGAGAACATATCTTCATCTGATGTGATATTCACTTCTCTTGAAAATTTATGGATAGCTGAGGGACTGGGAAAGCTGGAGAATTTACAGGATACAGATTAGATTTACCTTCTTTCTCAGCTGTCTGTTGGAAACTTGGTCCACAGTCACCACTGTAGGCTTTTTCCTGTGAACCAGCACCCGCCTTTGCATCCCTTTTGTTTTATCAGTGCACTGACTGCCATGTTAACTTTGTATTTCAGGCTTATACATGAAATTTGCATCAGTCCTGGTCATTGGTACCCTCTGGTGCTGGATAAGTAGGAAACCAGACGTAAGTTTTGCTTTGCAAAATTCTCTGCTTGGCAGGAAAGATCTCACACTGTCTGCTAGTTCCTGCCCTTGTTTCACTTTTCTTGTAATCTCTGGTACTGCCACACACTGCTTCCCCCCATGCTGCTAGTCTGAAAACTTCTGATAGTAGATGAGAGAAATAAACATTTCCAAAAAAAATCTGTAGAAAAGGAACATTTCGAACAATTACGACCTCTCCAGTGAGTGGAGAGCTAAAGTGTTTTAACTTTGTTTTTGCAAAGTAGGTTTTCTATGTACTGTCTTTACTATTAGATATAACACAGTTTAACTTAAAAATTTCTGTCAGTGTACCTAGACCAGCTGTGTCCATGAAACAAAAGTCCTACATGTTCATTGATAAACACAATTAATATTGTATGAAGAAATTATTTTTTGTGGCACATTAATTGTATTTTTGACCTTAAGAAACATTTATCCTGTGCTAACTCTCACTCTGTCACCCCCCTGAATAATTCTCAGGAATGCTCTGGTATTTAAAAGGTAGGGACCAATAGGGCTTTGCATACAGACATCATGGTGTGGAAGCATACAAAGTATACTACCTTAGACACCTTATACAACCTTGTACCTTACACAACTCAAATATGGGCTGTTCTCTGACAATTAGCCTCTGCCCAGGAGCATTCCAAAACCTGCTTAATAGAATAGCTGTAGCTAAAAATCAAAATCAAAAACAAAAACAAAACAAAAAAGTGAATTCTTGCTGACTTAACTTTCACATCTTGTTTTTTTGGTTTGTTTTCTGTTGGCATAGATCGTGTAATCATTTGGGTTCTGCCAAAATGGTCAAAATAGCCAATATGGCAAAAAAAACCCTTTTTAGAACTATGAAAAATCAAATAAGAAACTCTTTACAATACAGCAGCAACATTTGCAGACATCCACTTTTATGTTTGAAGAGATCATCCTTTCTTTGTGTGACAGCAGGGAAGTACTTTTTGAACTGACAGTTAAAACCGCCAGTAGCTATTGAACAGGAATTAGAACAACAAATAAGATTTTGTGTTATTTGAGCTGTTTGATTATAAGAGCATGCCTTAAGAGTACAATAAACAGTACACATGTGGCCTTTCTAGCAGATTTGACAACACAGCTTAAGAGTGCTTAGACAAAATAATTATTTCCTAATAGTATTGTATTTCTATCTTTCACCTCTTCATGTTTTGAGTCAGACAGACTAATTATTAATTCCTTCCTTTATTCCCCTTAAGAAGTTTTCTTTAGCCACTTGCAAAGTCTTTGTGAACATGTGGAAGATAATACATAACTAAGTGAAAATTTACCTATAAGGAGGCCAAAGTTTTAGCTTCTGTATTTGGATGTTATAAAAGGAGGCCAGGGCTTTAGCATCTGTATTTGGATGTCATAAACCTGATTTCTTTGTTAAAATGTTTTCATCGTCTGCTGAAATTATTAAAAATGGACAAAATAACATTTTTCCTCTAAATCAGTGTCTGCTGTGAGAGATGAGATTTTCCATTTTTAATTTTAACCTTTGAATTTATGAAAAGAAAGAAAAAGCAAAATAATTGTAAAATATGCAGTTGAATGTCAGAATTCCAATTTAATAATAAGTTGAAGTGATGTCAAATGAGTGTGTGAAATGTCCATTGCATGCAAATGAAGAAACCAAAGCAATCATTCATGGATGATAATTTGATCCTAAATTCTCTACTCAAAACCAATAGGTTTCATAAATTTTTAGAAGTGTGTGGAAATCCTGTAATTCTTTTAAAAATATATCTTTATTCAAAGTATGACATAGAGATTCTGCAGCTAAAATACCGCCTAACTCCTTGTTTATTTCCTCCCTCCTGCATGTTCCACATACAAAACTTTTGTTTTCTGCTGTGAAACAACCAAACGACATACAAAGTTCTTGTTCCAGCTAATCTAAATTCATCTTATTTATTCTGGATAAGACATAATGTAGAATTGAATATTTTCCTTATTCACAATAAATTTGAATACTCCTTTCTTTCACTCCAGTAGAGAGAAAAACATCTGTGATCAGAAGACACTTTTCAGTTCTTGCTTCACTGCTACGGTAATTGTGTGGGGAGAAAGAAAAGACATTGCAAGTGGTATATGACATTAAAAGGCATGAAAACTGTAGAACATATGTAACAATGCATTAAGAACTGCAATTCAGTGGAACAAAATACATTATTGCAAGTATTGAGAGGGTCCAGTCTAAATCAGGATCTTAGATAATAATGATATATAAAGAAAGACTCTTTCCTGAAGTGGGTCTGCTCCCTAAGGATTCAAATTTTTATTTCACTTGTAAAGGTGTGTTTATAGATAAAAAATATAAGATACAAATAGGTTGGCGTTAAATCTAAAGTTCAAATATCTGGATCTCATTAGCAAGAAAAATATTAGACTTTCAATTATCTCACAAATACAATCACCTCAAATACAAACAGATGCACAAATATTTTACCCCTTTCTTTTGAGGGAAAGAAGTCAGAGTTAGTTTGAGAGTAGCCACACAAAGTTAGACTTTATTTTTTTGTTATTATGAGACAGAACATATTTTTGAAACAATCTTTTATCTCATTATAAACTATTATAACAACTCACACCATAAGGCAAGATGGACTTCTTCCTGACTTGGAATTTTACACACTGGCAAAAATAGCATTTGATAACCATTTCTATGTACTCGAGTCTGTAAAGGAAAAAGGAAAACTATTTGCTGACTCAGTTCTAATCAAGTCTATTAGCTGACGTCTTATCACTATAAAATGTCCAAAGTAACCATTTACTTTGCTGAATGTTCAAATAAAATTTTACTCAATCTACAGAACTACTTCTCTCTTCTTTTGGAGGAAGAAATATAGAACATGCTGACGTTTAAAAAACCCAAATCTTTTAACCCTTTTATACCAGAATTTTACAGACACAGACTGCAGTGACGGAAGAAGCAGTGAAAGATTGATTTTGTAAAGTAGCATTCTCTTCTTTGCCATGGAATGAGAACTGAAAGTTTGATTTATCTAAGTTTCTTGTGACTTTACCAGTTTTTTGGCTGGGGTTCTATTCCTTGCATAAAGAAAATTGTATCCCTCAGCCAAAATACATTCAAGGAAAACTGCTTTCATGTTAACTCCTTTGACTCTTCTGGCCAACCAGTAGCAAAGCCCTCAAAGAAGTCATACTGCCAAAATAGTGAATGTGCAATATCTACATAAACCTTACAGACCTTGGGAAGTTATACAGTTTGTACCTGACTAAATTAACAAGAATTGATAAGTTGTGTGGATTTGTGATTCAGAAGAATATGCTGGGTGGTAACAATGAAGAAAAAGATGGAGTAGATAATTCTGATTAAAGCGTCTCAAAACTTTTTTTAAAATATTCCATATTTATGTGACTTTTTTTCTACCCTCTGGTATTTTTACCCCATGTGACAAATTATTTTGAGGCTCTATTTTGAAGTAGTCCTGTTTATAAACTTTTATTTACAAATTCAAATATACAAGCTAAAAACTTCTTCTGTTAAGACTTGCACAAACACCTCTCTCTTCTTTCTTATATATACAATTATCAGTGATATGTGGCAAATTTTTCTTCCCATGCAGAATCTTGCCTTATACTTTCCACAGAAAGCTGAAGAAAAGCTGGAAGAATCTCGAAGATTTAAACAAGACAATTTCTACTTACAGATAGAAAAAAAAAAAAGGTCAGCACTTGTGTTATATCATTTATACACATCTTATAAGATTTGGAGGACTGAGCAGAATGGCTGGCATCCTTACACAGATATAATAGCTGAATATTCAACAGGGAGCCTACAAAATCTAATATTCTGTGTAACAACCACTAAAAATTAGCCCAACAGCAATTATGTTGGAGAAAAATACACCTTAAGGTCTACTTCTCCCAGTCATCCTACTCTATATTGGATATGGATTTCCAGAGAATCATACCCTTGATATTTATTTTGGAGTTTTACATGTAGGTCAACTGTCTGTCCACATCCCATCTGGAGACAGGTGGGTAATACTGATCTCTGTAGACTTCTTTTTATTTTAGGACTTATTGGTGAGATCTTGTGTTCATTGTTTTCAAAGATTATTGCACAATGAAAGAGGCTGAATTGGTCACCTCCTAAAGTCTTCATCAGCTGCAAACAGATTGACATAGGAACAGACCATTAGACAAATAGTGTTGGGGAAAGCCATTGTCTTTGGACATTAATGTCCCAAGGATAAACAGTAGATCCAATGTTCTGAATTTTAGCATGGATTGGCAAGAATAGGCAGGACTCTATCTATTTAAATCTCCTTATATGTGTGAGTCTTAAGTAGTGATGGTATTTGCTGACCTGTACCCATCCCTCCTTTACCATGTTGAAAAAATATGGCATCATGCAGCTTTTTATGCCATTTGTAGCAGCTTGTAATTTCTCACATAAAACAGTATTTCTGACTGCTGTACATACAGCTGAATGAGGAAACTTACAGGTAAAATATTTTAGTAGTTATGGCAACTACTGTTACAAAGCAAGGGTTGAACAAACGTGCATATGTTGTATAACAACAGATTTCAGTTGGTACCTAATCCTACACAAATTGCATTTTTGTTTGGCTGAATACCAATATTATGTTTTGCTTCCATTTCTTAAAATTGAGTTGATACGTGATATGTTTTTTTTTTTACTAAAAAGTAATCTCAGATTTAGTGCAGAGTCACAAGAAAATACTTCTGCCATATTAATATAGTTACTTCACTGAAGCATCAGAATTACCATTTTAAGACATTGGTAGAAAAAAAATTATTCAGTTCTATAAATTGTCAACACTCATATTTAAGAAATATAGACATCAACTCACCAGAATAATAAAATCCTTGATTAAGAGGTCAGATCATCAAGTCAAACCACATAGAAGGAAGGTTAAATATAACTGAATTTTATACTCAACTGTATTGAATCTGTCATTTAAAATAATCCAGGAAATAAATTCTTCTTAATAATATTTTTATATCTATAAATAGGAATAAGTTGAGCAAAAATTAAAAATCTTTAATAGTCACAGCATATGGAGAACCCTGATTAACCCAAAAGGGCTGATCTATGGAGTTTTATGTCATTAATATATTCTATCAGAAAAGACATTAAAAGTTCTAATTTTCTGTATTTCATCAAAGGAGGTTTGAAGAAAAAAAAATAGAAATATTTACATTTATTTCTAAGTCTCTAATACTCTTATTGCTCTATGATTAAGTCACATTAGATGGGATTAATCTGAGCAGCTGTAGATTTAGCCTAAAAATGATGTCTAACATAGGTCAGATGAATCATATCACTAAGTGATTAACTGTCTGCTGTTAAAAGGAAGCTTAGGATAACTAGCTCATATGTGGAAATCTACATTGTAAATGTTGAAAGTTAAGTGAAAGTAATCCTGTCTTGCGGCTTCAAAATATAGAACTCAAGCACTCGATTACTGGATTCATAATTAGATTAAAAAGATAAGTGATTGTGCTGCCAGTGTGAGTGAGTATGAACAAAGGCGAAATTTACTGAGCTCACACGAAGTAGAGGTTAGTGGCATTACCTTTTTTTTTTTTTTTTCCCCTCAGTGGTCACGGAGGACTCCAGTTCATGCTGGCAACCTTTTCAGCAATCAGTGAATTGATAATTCCCATGAGGAGACGTAACCATGAGTAAGCTAATTTTCAGTCTACAAAGACCACATACGGGTTGATCTTTTTCTGCCTGAGTAGCCTTTTGACAGGTTGTGAAATGGGAGCTGAGTACTGTTGAAGCTGAGAATAGTTGTCCCTGAGAAAATGTGTAAGTGGCAGTAGAAATATAAGAAAATTGAAAATAAATATATCATCATTGAGCAGCAAAAATACTCCAAATAAACTACTCAAATACTCAAAAATAATATTGAAAATACAATATATTTTGTAATTGCCTGATTTTTACTAGGAGATTTCTAAATTCTTAGCATCAGAAACCATTCAACATCTATATCTGTGCTAGGAATCTGTTGAGTTTTATGTCATTTAGTGGGATATGATTGTTTTCTGTTTATTTGTCCTTATGAAGGTACAAATAGAAGCCTTTCCAATAATCAAAACAATAAAGCTCACTAGACATCTGTGTGGGGAGTAAGAGAACAAAAGCACAAAGTAAGCACTCTGCTCTTCTGGTTATATGAATATATGCCTTAAATGTATCCAACTGTACAAATTAGAGAGGCAGAGCATGAAAATTGTCATGACCAATGTTTTTGGTTTTAAAAAAGGAAGGCACAGAGGCCTTATCTATCTTCAGCCATCATCCTCACACATGTTTATTCCCAAGTGATATCTGCTTCAATAAAAGTAAATTACTAGTATCTTTTTCTCCTGAGAGCTTTTGAAGAGGAAGAAACTTTATACAAAATATTATTTATCAAATACTGGTAACACCTTCTCTTTTGGTTTAGTGTACACTGCAGCTCCTAGTAAAATGAAAGTGAACAGCCATACAACTTGCTGCATATTAGCAGGAGAATGATGTGCTAAACTTATTTACTCTTCATGTATAGACAAAAACACCTTAATTTAACATGCTCTTGATGAGTTTTAAACTATAGCTCTCTACGTTATTTTAGTTGATGTTGCTTGTGTTCAAATTGACAGGCAGGGGATATGTCTTTACTTCTGTCAGGTTAACACTCCATAATCTCAGTCCACATAAGAATTACATTGAAAAGAACCCTACAAAGAATTTTTTATGAATGCTTTATGCACATTCAATGTACATGTCAAAAGAGAAAAGTATATAGTTGAAGAATTATTCCAAATCTTGACAACAGTAAGTCTACTGATACCTGTACTGTTATACATGCATAAAAGAGATGATGCAGTTTTAGTTTCATATATTTCAAATATTTCGAAAGTTAGCCCAGAATAAATTTACACTTTCAAACATGATTTCTGTATTTTGTGTATGTTCGCCCCTCACTGTACATCCAATTGAAAATAGAAGGATTCAATATCTTGGTTATGGCCTTGACATCTGGCCTGGCAAAAAAAGTGTTACCCAAGATTATTCTGATTAAGATTATTCTGATTAAGTTTATTAAATAATTGGAACTGGTTTCAGTACAGACTGGGAAATAACAAGTATTTATTTTATAAGAAGACAGAAAATAATCTCTTGGTAACTTCAGAATATATTTTGTTGGCTCTTCAGCATTGATGACCAGGAATAATAGCCTTCAACTGCTCATCTACATTTCTGATTATTAAATTTTAAACAGTCTGACAGTATGAGACATAAAGAATTAATATAATTCTCTATCACTGCTACAAAATCTGAGATTTTTCTTCCTCTGTTGTATTCATCCAAATTAGAAATGCAAAGTTTTTTCTAGTGGGGAATGATACCGCCCACTCTCAGATTTTGCATTTTGTGACATCGAGTACCTTGAAGGTGAATAAATGCTGCTCACTTTTGCCATCACACTACTTTTTGAAATCAGCATGTTTCCCAGCCATTAATATCAGAGCAGTTATTAATCTGTGCCATTATCTTTAGAGATTAATGAAGTTATTATCTTATTATTAAATGAGACAGTTCATGCTTCCCACACCCTTTCAAACAAAACCTCATAGCATAACCTGCACCCAGAAGTTTCTACTGAGATTTTAGAGAACTAGCTGCAGAAAGATTATGCCATCAAATTTTTTGTAATTAATTATATCTAGGATTTGTCTCCATTGTTAGGCCCAAGACTTAATAACCACGTTAGACAGTGCTTATATGAAGCTGAAGAAAAGTTCTAGAAGTCAGGAAATTCACTTCCAAACTCACTTCCAAAGTCAAGACACATTAGTCTGTATTTTCAAGACAGCTAGTTTCAGAGGGCTGTTGGGTAAATTTTGCAATCTGAAACAATTTAAGGTGGTGTCCACATCATGTATCCTACAGCATTCAATTATCCAGCTTTGGTTATGGTAAGTTTAGAAGATTGTTTGTAGTGAAGGGGAACAAGTCAGTAAGAAAGTCAGATAACCTGACCTTAGAAAACCCTTCTAGATTCCTCCTATCTGAAGACATTTTGTTGGACTGATTATTAAATTAGTATTTCCAGAGAAGTTTACAACATGTAAGTACTCAGGTAAACAAGGATAAAATGTTCCAGATCAGGAATCAAAATATCAGGGTAGAAAAATTTGAGACCTGTTTCTTGAAATCTAGGTTATAATACCCTGTGATTATTCAATGTGTATAAGCTAGAGTGAACTTTTCTTGCCTCTGTCAAAATTCCCATGTTAATAGCATTATTTAAGTGCAAAGGGTAATTGCAGCAGTAAGCAGAAGTGAGAGAAATAGAAAAAGTAGCTAAAGGTTAACCAGTAATAGTAAGAAATATGTATACATTTCATTAAAAGGTAATTACATTTAAAGGAGAGAACTTTAGGATATTTAATTAGTTCTACAATAGAAACAATTATAATGAAAAAACATGTGTAGGAACAACAAAAATAAATCTTTTCCCAAATGTATTTAATGACACACAAAGCAAATGGAATACAGAATATAATTAACACAAATGAGGTAAAGCTGACTGCTTTTTTTTTTTTTTTTTAATAATTGTTCACATTTAGAAAAGGTTGACCATAATAATGGGAATGGAAGTATTACTGCAATCTGAACAGGACCATAGCTGAGAAGCCCTCTAAGAATATGTATAAGTACTAAGAGATATTTGAAAAGGCACAAAGTTATCCTTCACATTTTAAGACACAAATGTAAATAAATTCCTAAAGTAGACTGGCATAGTAATAAATGCATGTGGTTGAAAAAAAACTTCTGGCTTTATGATTTTCAGAGCTTTGTGATCTTGTCAGTTCTGTCTAGTACAGAAAGGAGAATAAGAAATGCAAAGGATTGAAAGAGTCCCTTTTTCAAGTATCCCTGAACAGTGGTTTTGACTCCTCTGTGTTTTACACATTTTTCTGTTCAAGTAATTTGTGTATTTCTGGTGGCATGGAATTTAAGTTATGAGAGTGATATAAGGATGAAATTCAAGTTTGTCTTACAGCTATAACTGTTGTTTGGCTGGGTATGAAGGGCATTTTTTTATGCACTCACAGTGGTGTTAGAAACTCTCTGTCTAGCCTGTGCATAGATGAGGCAACGAGCTGATGTGAAACAGCAGGCTGACTTGAAACAAGATGCTTGACCAAACTCCTAGCCCCTGTCAAACAATGCATTTGATTAACTGCTGAAGAAAGTGGGAGTTTTGGACAGTCACAGACATTTCCCAGGCTATGCACAGACTAGTTGGTAGATGCTATTTCTGCACTTGATTGTGTTGGTCCTCCTGGGGGGGAAATCTGGCAGTATCAGAGACTTGATGAAGAATTGACCAAAATATGTATAAATAATATAAAATAACTGTTTCTGCTTATGCAGGTTTGGTCACATAGCAGTCCATTGCATATAACAAAGGCAGGCAACAGAGGTTTTGTATACAGATTAAGATACTACAACAAGAAGGATCATGCATTTTCTCAAGTGGTGGCATAGCACCATCAAACGTCTTGATTATAAAAATCCATTGGAGCAGTTTGAAAGTCTCAGATAATTCAGATGAAGATAATGTTGAAAGGACCTTTACAATAGGTTCCCATCACCATCCAAACAGCAGCTAGCTACCCACTTCAGTGGACTTGATTCCTCACAAGAATTTTTCCCTATTCAAAGGTGTCAAAAAATCAGAATTTTTTTAAATTAGTCCTATATGTGAATAGCATTGCAGGATCTTAAATGGAATGCACTGCTCTTGCTGAATGTTATTTCTAACACCGCGACAATGGAAGCAAAAAAAGAAAAAAAAAAATTTGTATACAACACTACAGCAAACAAAACACTTAGGATAGCAAACTACATATTCAGCCCTGACAGCTTTAAGTTAAGAGTGGAAATCAGCACAAGTACAAGAAAAAAATGATTTATGACTCTGCTGGAAAGATCAAGTGCAATTGAGAAAGGTTTATTCAAACTGCATTGTCCTAGTTACAAACTTCTTTAATTCCCCACGTCCTCTCTTTCTACAAAACTTATAGAACAAGTTGAAGCATTGAGTTTAGTAGATTGATGATAGGTAGATAGACAGGTAGATTAATTATTTATGTTGCTGAATGGAGGTCAGATCTCTACTTTCATCTTTTGGATCTGGCTGCATATTTAATGTTCTTATTAGAAAGATGGCCGGAATGTCTGATGTTAATGTTCCCAATTGTTGATAGATTATGGTCTTTAGAAGGCCTCCAATGTCTCTTCTACCTGAATTATTTATAGCTCACTAATTATTTAGACCCTGCTTATTTTAAAGAACAGGATTTATCTACATACTAATTAAAACTGTCAAAAAGTTTTAATACTATTTAAGGATACAAAACAATGTCAGTGGTGAGATTGAATGCACAGTAGGAATCTATCTTTTCTTGGTACTGGAGTGTCCTAAGCTTCAAATACAAGTATTCTTTCGGAAATCTGGAGTGGAATTCCTTTGACCAAATGTAAATATCTATGTGACAGATAGTCTGACCTACCAATCTTGACACCTTTTGTAATAAATGTAGACAAATTAGTACTCAAGAGACATGATAAATTCTGAATCAGAAGTCTAAAACTTAGTAAAGAAAGGAACTTCCTAAACATACTAATCTCTTCCTTTATGACAAAGGAAATTTAAGATGGCAATTCACATGTGGCCCCCTGCCTTCTGGATAGCTGAGGTTATGATGACTGCTGTCTGCAGGGTCTGTGTTTGTACACACTCTGATTGCAGGATCAGATCCTTTATTTTATTCATTTGAAATCAGGTTCTTTATTTGCTTGTTTTGTTTTGTTTTGTTTTGTTTAGGGAAATATCAGACTACCAGAGCTTCTTTATTTGAATAGATTCTTTTTTAAAAGGAATCATACATGGATGGTCCATGTGACCACATATAATACTGAATGCAATTTTGCATAATTTTCTACTACTGTATCATTATCAAAATCACTTAATTAGAATATCTCTGCAAATGAGCTAAAAGCAGGAATTTTTAAAGGTCTATTGTAGGTTTGAAACTGTGCCAACTGAAATTAATGGTGTATTTGTCACTAAATCTTGTAGGTACAAAACCAGGAAAAATCCCAAGGGCCCTACAAATCTTTCACTGAGTTAAAGACAGGTTAGGTGTATAAGATCAAATTTGACCGTATAAGGATGAACATACAATGTTTAAATTTCAAACAGTTTGCAGTTTAGAGCAATTTGTAATACCAACCAAAATGGGTGACGTGTACGGACATTTTCAAGAATGGTGCTCATCAGGCCTAGGCACTGGATAGAAGTCCTACTTGCTATGCTCAAAAAACAGATGGGAGTGGAAGACAGCTTTTCAGAAAACAAGTAATCTAAACTTAAGAGGGATTTAGTTTTATCTGCTTGAAACTCACAAGTGTGAAGCATATTTTGAAATTCGGCACATAAGACTCGTGGTTTTATGGTTAAATAGGATTGAGTGGTTTTTTTGTTTTTCTTTTTTTGTTCAAATACCAGTGGTTAGGGAAAGCAAAAATAATGCTGAAAATACCATATATTTTGTATTTGCCTGATTTTTAACAGCAGATGTATAAGATACTAAGTTTGAGAAACTATTCAACATCTATATCTGAGCTAGGAATCTGTTGAGTTTTATGTCACCAAGTGGGATATGGCTGTTATCTGTTTATTTGTCTTTATGAAGGTACAAAGAGAAGTCTTGCTAATAATCAAAACAACAAAACCCACCCGACATATGGGTGGGTCAGCAGGAGAACAAAAAGCAGAAAGTAAGCACCGAGGTAAACATATTATCAGTTGTAGCAGAATACAGGAATGCCAAGGACTCCCTGGCTATGCTGATAAATTCAACATCACTCAGCAGCTCAATCATCGCTACTGCAGAAGCGCTGGAAAGCTCCTTCACAGGCTTGTGGCTGCTAGAACTATTAACAGGAATGCTGACAATCTGGGAGATCCATGACTTATGTAGCAGGCAGCCTGCATGAAACCATATGTTTCTGAGGTCTTGCTAACTAGCACGTGTAGGGGCTGTTCTATATTAGCTTCATGCTCAAAAATATTAATATTCGATTTCCTAGTAAAGACAAATATGAATCAGAAATTTCCCAATAATTATATTGCAGCATATATTGTAATATAATGATAAATAAATGGATATTTTTGCTTAGAAGCAGACACGAATCAATGGTCTGACATTAAATAAGTCCAGATAGTACATCCGTATCTTGCACTGACCTCATTCATGATGCTAACGTTTAATTGAAGTTGTTTAAACTAAGAAAAAAGAAAATTTAAATAAGAAGGTACTTGGCTGAAAGGGGAGAAAAGAATAACTATGAAAATAGACAATCTCCTGGGAAAAAACATGTAGGATGTGGAGGCAATACATTACAATTCCTCAAAAATAGCAAAAAATTATTCTGACTTATTTCTATGACAAAATTATTTTTTTAAAATCAATAATGTTGAAGCATATTGAACCCACTTAGTCATAGATATCTTTAAAAGGACAGTTGGTACACAATTTTTTTTAAAAAGATCTTTCCACTTCTTATTGTAAGACTTACATTGTCTCCTCTAGTATCTGTCTTTAAAGTATTTTATGAAATCATCCTAAGCAGGACATACCTATCCAAATCTACCACTTTCCAAAGCTGAAGAAGAAATAAGCACTGGCGTTAGGCCAGATAACTAGAGCAATAATCTTCTTGGCACACATCTCTAGAAGAATTTCAGCAGAATTACTAAAACAGGATGAACTCTAATACTATACATCAGTGAGAATTTAAAATTACAAGAAGGATCAAAGTTTACCTGGACAAAGCAAAATAATATGTAATTAAAAACACATTGATCTTGCTCTGCCTAAGCTTTTCAACCAGCTTAAACCTCTATGACCACAATAATTTAGTGCCAGACCCAAGCTAACAAACTGCTGACAATTAACATTCATTCATTCATTCATTCATTCATTCATTCATTCATTCATTCATTCATTCATTCATTCATTCACTTATGCTAGGAAGGTCAGAGATTGCAGATATGTTTTTAAAATATACTATATAAACCTACCCTGTGGAACAAAACACTGAAAGGTAGTCAGGCAACTACAAATTTACACCAAAATTTGACCTAAGTTTTCCTACGTACAACATCCAAAGTTACATTGTTTACAAATATTGATCTTTTCTAACTGGTTCTCATACCTTACTACAAATTATTTCTATGTACCATTTAGCTGTCACAATTCAAATGTGTTCCTTTGTTCTGTGCACATAAAACCATAGTTTTCCTCCTTCCAGTAAGATGTGCAGGGAAGGAAACACAAAACTAGCATCATATGCTAGTGCAGTATTAAAAGCAGCTTTTTTAATAGAATGTTACATAGGGCATTATTCGATCAGTATTTTGTCAGCAAGATGGCTGCTGCAAGCAGGAGTCTCAGATATCTGAATTATAAAGTAAAATTTTGTTTTCAAGTACATTTTATTCACACTGAGGAGCACTTTCTGAGTTTCAAACTGCTGGCTGAGCAAAACAGATACAAGTTTCTTTTAACTATTTATTTTTAAATCTCCTCTGAGTATTAAACATGCTCATAAAGATATGTCCATAAAGAGAATAAGTACAAATTTTATCCTGACATTTGATTTAAGCTGTGTTAGAAAACTTACTTGACAGGTATAGTTTTTCCCCCAAGCATTGAAATAGAGCAGATTGGCACAAAGATTTGTACTTAAAGAGAAGACCTGATTTTATAATGAAATACGAATATGAATAATACTCTTAATCTCTGCAGATTTTCCTACCTTTCAGAATATGGCACTATGTAATGTCATTAACAAAACAAAAGAATGACTACCATCCTTCCTTAAAAGGATACTATTAAGTTATTTTAGCTCCAAGTTTGACCGGTATTAGTATAAGCTCTTGGCAAATGTCCTCTGGGGGGAATAAAGGAAACCATTAATCTGTTACTTGCTTAAATTACTATTCTGGAAGTAGTAGTAATGGAAGGAGTAAAATTAAAGTTAAAACATTCCAGGTGATATGATGGCTTTAAAAAACAGACAGAAAATCTTCATAAAATAGAAAATTCTTATCTTAATTAAGACACTACGGGGTGTGTACTGCTTTTGAATGATCATCTCTGGTCTGCAATAATTCAGAGGAAAAATCAGTACAGACTAATGTGTTATGATTCCAATTAAACGTGATAGTTTAGAAAGTTCTTTTTAGAGGTGTTTTTCATCTGTAGTGCACTCATGAATAACATTAGGTGTGTACAAAATGGTACAACTTAAATACATTTTAATACAAAATGTCAATAAATGTATAATTATCAATTACTATAATTATTAATGATATAACTATCAACTTCAAAATTTTTGACTGATGAGTTTAATTTCTACAAATAATTTATTGGTAGGAAAGATATGGACATTCCTCACAATGGGATAAAAAAGGCATGCACATTCCCAGGTAGAAGTTAACATGACATGCTTGCTTAATGACAAATTAATAAACTTTGTTCATCTTAGACAGTGCAGGTGTTTCTTAGCATGTTACCACAGCGAGATGCATTTTTTTAACTATTTCAGCTTGTTTTGATGATGCAATTAACTGTATGAATACTGTTTAGAAAGGAAATCTGATTGCTCAGATCTGTTTCTGATACAGAAATGACATCTTCATCAGAATACAGTCTGTAGGAATGCTTAATAAAACCTGTATTAAAATTCATAGAACACAGTTTTATACCGTGTAGTGTTATACTTTTGCTGGTATATGGTGCTCTTATTACTGAATAAAACTCATATCTATAAGGAAAGAACTGGTTTTCAATTAATTAATGAAAAAAAACTTTCATCAACATTTTTTCAAAGGATTATTACTGGAAGTAATGCTAAAACTGTTCTGAAACAGATGAAGAGAGGAAAGAAAGGAAATGTACAAGCTATTTTAAAAGAGAGAGAGAGGGAGAGAGACAAAAAAAAAGCACCACATCTGTGCAGAAGATTGTGATTTCATACTTGCCATGAATAGCAAAGAGCTCAAGAGTTCAAATGCAGTATGGGTAGGGATAAGCTTCACATCAACTGAGTTTAACTACCAAGGTCATAACTGCTTTTAGTAACCTCATAGTTTGTAGGCTGAATCACATGCTGGCAGTACACATTTCTCTCTCTCTAATTGTACTGAGAGCCATAGGAGACAAAGCTTTTAAAAGGGAGGGATGAATTCTGACCAGCTTAGATCAGTGGACATCTCTCGTAGCTCTTAAAAAGTGGTTTACTGTTGACACATTAATTTCAGGGGAACAGTTTAACAGAGCAAAACAAACCCTTCTACACAGTTCAGTCAGAAATTGTTGTGCTAGGCTCTCCTGCTCAGCTGAAATTATTCATTCCAAACTATCCAACCACAGTTAATCAGACACAGGTTATGGTCAGAAAAAACATAACTAACGTAATTTCCACTTATTTTTTATTACTAGTCTTGAGATGTTCAGAGAGAAAGTGCAGTCTTTTTGGAACAAATAGAATAGGCTTCCGTTGGGAACTTATTTTCAGAAAAATCGTATCTCAAATACCAAGTTTCTGGATTTGTGTTTCAGCAAGTTCAATGCTATGAAAATTATTTTTGACTTTTTTTTTCTTGGTACATAAACCTGAAATATAAGTTGTTCTAATGATTACAATTTCAAGTCATTGCATTTAAAAGGGTCGGCATTGATATTTGTAGCAGCCTTGTGTGCTCATTTGTGATTACTATTTCTGAAATGTTGAGCATACCTTTTATCATAACAGCCTTTCATAAATGCATTTTATGACCAAATAACTTTTAACTATTTTTTCTGTGGGCACATTTTCCTATCAGTACACAATTTGTTTTCTTTTTAGTTGATCAATTGCTCTCTTTACTCTTTTTTTTACTGAAAGTAGAGCTTTCTTGTAAAATTTACAGAATATTTCCTGGAATATATTTCACTGCAGATGGATATTCCCTGTTTTAGGGAATTATATTCAACACTTCAGTGATATTATTACTACCAGTTGAAAATTAGGTTCTTTCGTGTATTAATTTATTTTCCTGATAGTCAATCTTCACCTCTAAGAAATATTTATGAAAATAAATATGGGATGTGTTTCACTTTAAAAACCTGCAAACTTCTTTACTCTCATAATGCTAAAATTTGAAATCTTTAATCTAGTGAATTTTCTCTTGTTCTTTAAAATTCAATAGGACTATTTAATTACTAATTACTAATTACTAGATAAATATTAAGTAAATGCCATATGGCAAATTTCAACAATATTTATTTAATCTTGTATGACATGTTTAAATTGTCCTTATCACAGTGATGTTCTACTATTCATGGTATCATTGAGGCAGCAACAGGTCAGAGACTTTGGCTAGCAGTATATTCCTATGAAAGTCTTTGCAAAAGCACATATCTTCTAGAGAAGTTAGCAAAAAAACTTTTCTGTTTGGGGTGAGGGGGAGAAGATGGAGATCACTAGACCAGGTGACTTCATAGTAAAGACAGAAGATGTGTTGGGAAACAAGGTAACTGACCAGGCCAACAAATGCATCTTCATCTGGAAAGACAGGTCTGCTATTGCAACTCCTGAGTCTGCCCAATCACAGAATCGGATGGCTGAGATTGGAAGGGAGCTCTGATGCGAATCATCTGGTCCAACACTTGCTCACACAGGGACACCTAGAGCCAGTTTCTCAGGACTATGTCTGCTCTGCTTTTCAATATCTCCAAAGAGCAAGATTCCACAACATCTCTAGGAAACCTGTGCTGGTGCTCCATCACCCTCAAAGTGAAAAAGTGTTTCCTGGTGCTCAGATAGAACCTCCTGAAAAACTTTCTTCCACCCACTTTTCATAATCCCTTCAGAAATTTAGATTCATTAATAAGTTCCTTCCCTGTCCATCCCCCATTTCTTCCCCACCCCACCCCAACAACTTCATGGCCCTCCACTGTACTCTCCCAAGTATGTCCAGGAGTCCAGAACTAGACTGTCTTCCAGGTATGACATCACTACTGCTGAGTTGAAGGAGGGATTCACCTCCCTGGACCTGCTGGCAATGCTTCTCATAATGAAGCCCACATCACCACCAGACTTTGCTGCAAGAACTCCCTGCTGGCTCAGGTTCAGCTTGGACTACAGGTCATTTTCTGCCAAGCTGTTTTCCAGCTGTGTGGCACTCAGCATATACCGGTGTCAGGGATTGCTCCTTCCCATGTGGCAGGGCTTTGCATTTCTCCTTTTGACCTTTGTGAGGTTCCTGCCAGTCTGTTTTTCCAGCCTGTGGAGGCCCCTCTGGATGGCAGCATCACACCCTGGTTGGCCCGACTTAGACTTTTCCAGAAACACATTTCCGGGCCAAACCACGACATTTACGAAGCCACTACTGGTATATTACACCACACAGGTGTCATCTGCAAACTTGCTGAGAGTACACTCTGCCCCAGTTTATTAGGACATATCTAGAAAAAGAACAGCAGAGCAGAGAGAAGAGGTCTGAATCTAGCCTACCCTTTTAAATTCTAATGATAAGGAGACTCAGCAAGTGCAAAATAGCACAGAAGACAGAAAATCCAACTATCAGCAGAAAGCCAGCTGAACTGTTGGTGGTAAAGCATCACTTAATCAAATAAGTTATTTCAAAGAATTAAGCAGACCAGAACAGAAGCTTAAAAGCTAACACTGACAAAGTACCAATCAACGTTATCAGCAAACATTAAATTGCTTTCCAAAACAAAATCCACTTAGAAGTTCACTTCACAGGAAAGGGCTACCTCACCATAACATAGCAAGACAGACGTAACCATCAGCAAAAATTCTGAACCCCAGGACAGCAATTTCAAGAGTAAGACATTTTATTTTTATAAAACTCCTGTCATGGCTTTTGTGCTAAAAGCTATATTCAAAGTCAAATAATTCTCTACTAACAACGGCATTTTTTAATCATGTAAGGGCAGCGTTAAGGAAGAGAACTTTCTTCAATATATGAGATGTACAGATGCAAAAAATAATTAGTTTATTATTTAAATTTCAGTGTGCTGTTCATTTAATTATTATTTTGATTATTATTTTCTTAGGTAGATTTTCCACAATTGGTTGCTCAGAAATAGAGGGGAAAATACAGAACTGAGTAGTTTCAATCTCAGCCTGAAGGAGACTCAACTGTACTTACTTATGCCATTCCTTACAGATTACTTTCTTACCTTTCTAACCACCAAATAGTTTTCCCTGGACAAATCCTAATTTAATATAAAGATGGCTAAATGCAGGATTTGATGTAATAAACTTCATGTCAAATTATAAACTTTTAATTATTTTATTCTTTACATCTGCTTTCCTTTTTTTTTTTTGTTTCTGAATTTATTTTCACTCTTTTCAGCAGTGAAACTTGGAAAAGACTAGTTATATTTTCCTCAAATATTGAAAGCTGAGGAAAATTAGTTATCAGGACAAGAAGAAGCAAGAATAATTTCCTTTTCATTGCTATTTCAGAAAGTTGGAAGTTACCAAGGAACTAATAATGTGGTGACAAGGCATAGCTTACAGGGTGCCTCATCAAGCAACAGCTAGTTCACCAGTGACTACAGAATATATTGTAATGAGAAATAAAAAGCATCTACAACAATCATATAAATCCTCCTTTCTTGTTTCATCACAGTGGCTTCACCTGCAGTTAGGGAGCTTGATTCCTCTTTTAGAATTTTTTTATTTCTTTCAGTAATTTAAAGTCTCTGATTATGTTCCTTAAAACATTATACCTAAAATGAGAGGTTTAGATTTTTGGTGAGGGTTTCCTTGCTTTTATGGGGTTTTTGGGTTTTTTTTTGTGGTTTGGTGTTTTTTGATTTGTTTTGGGTTTTTTTGGGTTTTGGCTGGTTGATTGGTTTTTTGAGGATTTTCTTTTGGTTTTGTTTTTTGTTTTGGTTTTCTTTTTTTTTTGTATTTTTTTTTCTTTTTTAGTTTGGAGGTTTTTGTTGCTGTTTCTTGTTTGGTTTTGGTTTTTTTTATCTTTTACAAGAGGCTGAGTAACAGTTTCCCAATGAAGAAATAAACTTTATTTCTACTGTATATATTTTACTTTCATACTGAGTATCTTATATCAAGTAAAGGGAGCCATTTTTATCTGATGCAAATCACAACTAGGAGCCAGATTACGGCTTTATTTATGTCACCTGGGTTTTGTGTACATAAAGTATTCAAGAGTCCATACAGAATGAATATGGCATGAATTTGTCAATGCAAATTATGAAAAAGGAGACAGTGTTCATGAACTTTATTTGATGTGGCCTCAGAATATTATTTTCATTATTCTTCCATAAAATGAAGGAAAGCATACTCAGAGTAAATAGTTAAGGTAGAAGCCCAGTTAATTATATATATAATTATGACTATATGCATATATATATATACTGAATTTGAAATCATGGAAAAGAAATTCAGTACAAAACAGATTTTTGATGCATAAGTTATAAATGAATTTTACATAAGCTATACTAAGGTTTGCTATTCAGAGAGGATTGTAGACCCCAAAATCACCCTGTCAGAAAAACAAGCAAGAAAATGAGAAAAGCTGACCTTGTAACAGGAAAATATACTACTGCCATTTAACCCAACTCATAAAGAGGCAATTTGAAGACATGTAGAAGGGAATGCAAAGCAAAGGTCAGCATTTTGTGGCAAATGTAATAAAGACTGGGACTGGATTGAAGAAATTCATTGCACACAATACTAAAAGCCTATAAAACGTGACTGATGGTTGTTGCAGAGGAAGGAGTAGCATGACAGAAAGAAGGTCCTGACCTGATAGTGCCAAGGAAGGGCGCAAAGATCGGAAAAACAAGCACTTTGACCTTATCAAACAATATTTAGCTGTATTTTCACTTATTTTCATCTGTAGAGTAAATTTTGTATGTTCTAAGAGGTAGCATCCTTTATATGACTGGCTAATCCATTTTTTTGTGCCTACAACTGTAAGAATGCATTGGAATAAATACTTGTCTTCACAGCACCCACAGATTTGTCTTATTCTTTTGGGACTCAGCTGGTGGATGGAAACTGGAAGTATTCCTTTTATCAGCCAGCCTGACTGGGAAATGACAGCAGCATCAGAAATGGGAATCAAGCACATGCACACAGATACAATGGAAGCTATGCAGATAAGGAGAAAAGAAGATTACTTTTTACTAATTTGATGCTTAATGGCATTCTAAAATATTTGGATACTAAAAAGGCAACTTTAACTGGTATTTCATTAAACAGAGTGGAGTTCAATCTGCTTAAATTGTATACAATCTTGAAAAAATTGTAATGATGTATCTTTGTGGACAATCCAGAACACAATAAAAAACCCATAAAAACATATTACTTTCTTTTCGTCAAGTCTCTCTCCCTTTTTTTTTTTAAGCAATGGAAAACTGTTGAGGGCCATTGGAACTCCTTACATAACACACTTCTTAAGATTACAGAAAAACAGTGGATGTGGTGCGTGATTTCCTTTACTTTACTTACCTTTTTGTTGATAATATCATTACAATAAAGTAAAATTATTTCAGAGCTATCCAGAAAAAAAAGAAGTATCTGCACACTCTAAACTCTACTTAGAGGCAAACCTAATCCATATTTTCTACATATCAGAAGGCTTTCCTTCCTATCATTTATTAATGATAATAAATGATCTGATCAGGGGAATCACAAATCAGCATGCATATCTGAACTTCTTCTGAGATACAAAAGCACTTTTTGTTAGCATGTCACTATCATATCCCTTTGACATGGATAAAAATAAAACCTAAATGTCAAATTGTTGGCCCAAAACTAAGAATAAATAACCATCAAAGCTGAGATCTCCTGACAAGATGCTGTGAGGTGCTTCATCACTCTTTGATGAACCTATGACTTACCCTGATTAACCTGTCTAAACTGCAGCTTAGCTTTCCCAGATAAGCATAGGGCACATTCAGACCTCTCTACAAGCTAGTGATTTTGGCACTAGAGGCACAACATTTATGAATTCACTTCATCTTGAACTAAATTACGCATAAGAGAGTTTCCAGTCTTCTCCTTTCCAGAATAACTGCTTTAGCTGTCAAACAATTATGTAAAAATGAAAACAGATTTATTTTTAATTTTAATCTGTTACAGCTCACTCTAACAGGGACCTATCCCAATACTCCACTTTTGTCCATGTAAGGAGAAGCACTGGCAACTGTTCTAACAGCTCCCAAGTTTGCAATTACTTTCTGAAATTAGAAATTCACGAATAGCCTGTCCTGGAAACCACATCTAAAACCCAAGAAAATTCAGTACTAAGGGAAGATGTGCTAATAATATCACAGTTCAAAACAAGTTATATAAGACAACAAACAATTTATTCCATTTTTCTATTAGAAAAATAACAAGAAACAAAGTCCACCTAATTTGCAGCAAAAAGGGCATGCACAATACTTGTTTAGAACAGCTGGGAAACTAAGCTAGTAGCAGGAATTAGTGCTGCTGAAAGAATATGTCAGGGATGAGGAACAGCAGTTTGTGCTGTGATAAGCAACCTGATCTTCCAACAACAGTAGTAACAATTAACCTCAAAATCCCGACAGGAAGAACAAAATCCATTAGTCTAGACACAATTTGTATTCCTCTCATTTGGCTCAAAAATACTCCATCTCTTCCGCTTTAGTTGCAGTAGCAGACAGCACCTAACACCTTGTCTTTATGACAGAAATTTTGGATTTGCCTGCTTGTTTGCAAGGCCTTGAATCAGCTCTGCTGATCAATTTAAGTTAAAAAACATACCAGAGGTCTACTTACAGATGAAAGAAAACTCACAGTCTTGAAAGAAAAGACATTATATTTTAATCACTTATTTATTTCTAAAATCTGAACTGTAGACACTCCTACCCCCGGCCAGAAAATAGAGTTATATCTGTCCCTAATTCAATGTACAAGATAGAAGGAAAGACACACTGGGAACGTTAGTTACTGCCAAACTACTTTCTCCTGCCCAGTTGTAAGGGATTTAAGGAGACACAGGTGTAGTCAGCAGGAGAGGCCATAGGCTATGCTGCTCTACCAATCAGCAGAAATCAGCAGACTCACTCCAAGCAAGAGTGTTAAAATGGTAGGAACAGAAGTGAGGACTGATAAAAAGATGTGTGAGGTCTGTAGGTATAGTGCACATATGCAGATGTTTAATGATATAGTTCATTATAGTGTTTATGTTTTACCATCTTGCATTGGGACTATTTCTGGTTTTTTCTTTGGTTTTGGTTAGGTTTTTTTTTTTTGGGAGGGAGGTGGTTTTTGTTTTGATGGCTTGGTTGTTAGATGGATGGGAAGACAATAATGCTTGGGAGATATGGCATTACAACAGGATTTTGATATTTTTATCTTAATTTATTTATGATATTTATCTTAATGTATTTTCTTTAATCTCAAGGTTTTTTGCTTTTTAAGTTATCATTCACCAATTATGTTAATGTTTTCAGTAGACAAAAATGATAATGGTAATTAATTATTTTAATGATATTTTGAAATTTTAATTTCAGTACAGTATAGGCTCATGATATGATAACTGCTGAGCTGTATAGTTTTGGGTTTTTTTAATTGAATATTCATTTGTGAGAAGAGCACCTGTAAACAAAGCTTATTTCCTTCTTCCCTCTGTACTAATCAATATCTAAAGTAGTACAGCCATTTCATTAAACTTTTGTAATGGATGATTAATGTCTCATGTTTGTAGCTGCTGTATGAGGAATAGTCCTTTATCAGACAAGTCTCATGTCATGAAGCTCTCTTGGAATGTGTGCTTCATGCTTCTTATCTCTTGAAAGTCTGGCTCTGTGTAAACACTTCTGTTAAGTGTTGCATTCAGATTGTTTTCTCTTTGCTTTCTGTAGAATTAGAGGTGGGTTAAAGAAGGTTCAGAGTGTATAAATTTATATAATTGTATACATTATATTTGTATTGTATAGATTTTTTACAACTTCTTTCAAATGAGAAATGTGACAAGTGCTTCATGAATCTGAAGTAGCTGGAATTCTGAATTCTTGATTGTGTTTCTTAAAAACAGAGTATCTGCTTCTATGGCTGTTCTTCTCTGTAATAAGAACTTCCCATACATAATGCACAAATGACTAATTTAAAGTGGATTTTGGGAATGGGGATAACTTTCTGATCCATAAGCACTGAAGTACAGTTATCTATGTGAGACACTATTCTTACCTAAATGGCGGAACATTTCAGGTTTGTGTCTCTTGTTCCTGGTTTGTCCAAACTGATGAGGACTCTAGATGATTGTCATACTATTCTGCATTTAAAAGAGGGCAGAGGGGAGGGAGTTCTGTTTATTTAGAAAATTAAATGAAACTAACAAAAAAACTTGTGTTCCTGATGTAATTATGACTGAATGCTAAGGGATACTTGAATACACTCAATTTTTAGTGACAAAAGTCTTATTTTTGCAGTATTGCACATGATCCATATACAGAACATACACTAAGAGATGCTTTATCTCTTCTTTGAACAAAACAAAAACCTCTATGCTGTACATAGATGCCATATATTTAGGGCAAAACATGGGCATAAAAATTGCAAGTTGAATTCACTACTCTTGACTTCAGAATGCTAAATTATTCTACAGAGTAGAACTACAGAAAATTAGGAGATATCCTGACTTTTAATTATCACCATGGTTTCATTTTGGTTTTGTTTGTTTGTGGAAAAAGTTAAAGGAACAGACTGGAAAAGATTTTTTGGCTCAGAAAACATTAATTGAAACAAATTTTTCAGTAAAAATGACTAGAATCTTAATCATTGACTCCTCTAACAATATGAAAATCTTGAAGTACAGTGTAAGTTTGCTCATTGACTCAAGTAGATAGATAAATTATATCATTTTAATAAAATATTTCTAAGACAATAAATTGTTTGGTTCTGCCTCAGCATACTTGCACTTCAAACCCATCCCTGCAATTACACTGATATATATCTGTGCAAGATATTTTTAGAGTGGGAGTTTTATTCATTTAAATGAATATTTTGTATATTAAAATTACACATAGAGTTGTACTATTTTGTATTAGTCAAAAAAAAGTTATGAGAAACTTCTTGAATGGTAAATTACAAGCAAGGACAAATTTAAAACAGTTGTCCTTGACTGCTTTATATCTAGTGAGTGAAAATAAACTTTAGTGATTTATGATAAGAGAAATAATGACTTTAATAAAGACTTGTTCAAGCTCATTTTTCAAAATGTATAGTACATGTGATTATTTATTACTGATGTTTTTAATGCTTCAGTTGTACCGTGCAACACACATCATTTGCTTATCTCATTAAATTTTTCTCTACAGAAAGAAAATATTAGGTCATCAACCTAATATTACAAATTCTTTAAGCTAGATTAGATGAGTGAGATTGAAATAACAATATCTTTGATGAGAACTACTACTGAAATCTAAAATATTAACTGTTAAAAAGCTTAGCTGCTTAAAAGCTCTTGTCGGTGATGCTTGTTTGTGATAGGTTTGGAATTTGTGTAATGATGAACAGTGAATCAAGAAATGTAGCTTACTGGAAATCAATTTAAATCTTTATCCCTAAATATTTTCAGTAATGTCTTGGCTTTCATTGCTGTAAGGATAGAATATAATATTAGGTAGATTCTGAAATTCTGATTTTACAAATAACCTTGCATTGTCTTAATTTAATAATGTGATAAGTCTCTGTAATTTTAAATAAATTGTCAATGTCTTTCTTTATTTAACATTAGTTTTCTGACATCTCCCTTAAAATAAATTTCTGTTATGTGGTTGCAGTCTGCCAGCCTTAGCAGTTTTACTCTCTGGTGCATCCTTGACTTCACCTTTCCCAGAACATTTTTCCCAACTCTTTGCAGTGTTAAAAGCACTCACCTACATGGAGACAGGAATGCTTCAGGGTGTATATACACACTTTGGTTGTACCTGCAGAAATATATACTCTATGCTCCTATGCAGCATCTCTGGTGTCAGGGAAATTTATCAAGTCCAGCTGGTACTGCAAGATATGTCTCAGGCTCATCCAGAATAAATCCAAATATTTATTCCTGACATCATTTAAGAGATGAAGCATCCTAGGCTTCCTCAAATAGTCCTGGGTTTAGGTAATCTGTATCTACCTCAATTCATAGTTGTTTTTATAAATAGTATAAACAGTGAAGGGCACTCTTCTATGTGTGCTTGAAGTTAGTGGATGAATCTGTAAGTCTGTTTTGCAGCATGGATTCTCCGCATAGGTAAAATGAGTGAAAAAGGCAGATGAAGTTCACCAGTAGCTGTCTATAAGGTTCATACTTCTAATAAAAGCCAAAATATGCATTTTTTAATGGGTATTTCTGGATGGTTCAAATATAAGCAATTTAGAAACAGTAGAGAAATTTATTCTTTGTTAGAGAAAAATTTATTTTCTGATTTGTATAAACAAGATGCAAATGTATAGAATTCTAGAAATAGTTTGCCTTAACCATGTATTTCAACAGCAACCCTTTCATTTCTGACAAAGAAATATTTTGAATGCAGCTTAAAGTAAACCATGTTCTATTTCCCTTCCCAATCAGAGTGTCAAAGATTAATGGATCTGGATGATGAATTTTGATTACAAAGAAAATATGCAAGAAAATATAAAAAAACATTTAGACTTCTTGTTTTGAAGATAAATTTATCACAGCCAATCTTGCTTGGGACTGTGTGTCTTTACAAAGACAGAGATATAGTTTATAGTCTAAATATCTGAACATAGAAAAATGGGTTCACTACTCATGCCCCACTGAACAAAATGGCACATGAAAGAAATTCATTTTACAGAGATCTCCTGCATATATTTTCAGAATTTCCAGTCCCATAAAATTCAGCTTTCAACTAATCTTTTTAAACCATGTGTTGCTTTAGACCTGTCAAATATCCACATGAAAAATCTCTGAGTATAGAAAAAGACAAGTGGAGAAGTTTGCCAGACAGATAACTCTGTCTAGATGCTGTGATTTGACAGAAATTGGAGGAGTCAGAGCAGGAAAGTTAGTTTCCCTTAATGGTAAATATTAACCATCTACACAGTGAAAAAATCCTGTGAAGCCTGATTATGTACTCTATTCCAAAGTAATGAAGCAGCAAGCCTTATGGAAATAATGTCTTCACAGTACACAGCAAGCTCCTTGCCAAAGCTATTTCTATTCAATTTTCAAGCCTAGAAACACAGAATTACAATGCTTTTGGTATCACAGTAGCTATGCAGCTACGGATGAAAAGGATATTGTACAGTAGTTGTTTCTATTTAGCCTGACAAAACAGCATGTTACAGCCGCTGTAAATAGTACAACTCATTAGTTTTGCATTAAAAAAGGACACATTTTAAAGCTCCAAATTAATAGGTTAGTCTAAAATACTTTGAAAAATCCTGTTACACAAAGCCATGATCAAATATTTTCTTAAATAATAAATTATTTAGGTTTTAAATAAAAGAGGAAAATAATATTTTTTAAATGCATATTTAACTTATAGAACTGAGCACAGTTGCTTTCTGTAGAAGTAGAACTAGAAGAGGAAGTACTCAGGTATGGTTAGTTTATTCAAGGAAGTACAGAGTTTGGGTTTTTTAAAAGTATCATAAGAAAGAAGGGTTCTGGTGTGTGTGACAATCCAGAAAGGGGATGAAGTGGACTAACTGAGTCAGATATGTAGGTAGTCTATTCTGGGAGATTTAAGAGAGGTGTTATATGCCAACACATTCAAAAGTTTTAAACTTTTGTCAGTCCCTGAAATGTCTTTGCCTTTTGTTAAGGGTTAAAGAAGTGAAAAAGAAATGGAATAGAAGAGGCATTCAGGGTGTTGCTTCATTGTCAAGGAGTATCCTTCAGAATGTTAAATAACATTGAATGCATATGTTTCTTGTATAACACAAATGTAAATACATCACTTTTTTCCTTCTCTCAGGTCTTTCTAATCTGCTTACTATCTTCTGTGTTCATTGGTGGATGGAAAGCATGTATTAAGATTGTCAAAGTAACCGTTCAAGACATTTGAACATTTAATCAAGCATCTTTCTTTCTCTGTTTTGGTAAATCCTCTCTTGACTAGGATATCTGGCACATGGAGTGCTGATAGTGTATAATTCTTCTTATTTCTTTTGCAGTGTTAAATATATTAGTGACATGTTAGATTTGTTGTTGTTGTGAGAGATATGACAGATATGTTTTTGTCTCTCTACAAATGACCACAGTAATTGTCACTTTAAAACGCAAACTTCAAATTGCATAATTTCTGAAATAGAAGAAATATTGGTGAAAAAAATAGTTTAAAGAGCAAATACATAATGATCCTAAATGGGAAAGACAAGCTGAAGTTACAGTGTAAGCATCACTTTCCCATTTCAAATGAAAAAATGGAAATGGATACGAAGCTCCTGAAGCCCACATGTACATCAAAAGTAGGTAAATAAAATGTTTTATTTTTGGCCTTTTTAACTGATAGGTTTTTAGTGATTATAATCACTAAATAAAGATGATAAAAAGAATGGTCTGTGTTGTTATACTTGCTTACCATCATCTTATGTTTTATTACTAGGACAGCTCTTTATCCATGTAAGAATTGTTTTCAGCTCTGTGAATGTGGAATTTTTCAATACTGGATTTTAATTCACCTTTCTTGATAGGTTCTTGATAAACTTAGAGGTGTTTTTTTTAATAGATGTTATCATTCATTGATTGAAACTCTACATCTCTACAAAGGCTGCCAAACACTGAATAAAGCAAATTCTTTTTCAAAGGAGGGTCACATATATTGAACCTTTTTCCTCTTGATTGCTTTGAAATTGGATTGTTTTCATAGCTACATCTTGTGCTTATTTGTGTGTATATCACTTTCTGCAGGAAGCACATTTTCAATCTTCAGAGCCAGTGTTTATCCATTAACAGAGACATTTCAAATGCTTTTAGACTTAGTGAATATTGTGTGTTAAGAAAGGCTTCACAGTGTCTGTGCTTTCACAGTAATGTTCTTTAGCTGCAAATATACATTTGAAAAGAATCAGCAGTTCCCCACTTGGATCAGAATGCGGATGTGAACCTTGGAAGCACATAAAAGTCTATAATATTTTCACAACATTCCCAGATTCACTAGTATTCATTTAACTATATGAAAAACATTTTGGTAGAACAAATACAAAGATAGCACCATGACAACCTGCATTTGATTCCTATTGATGGAATAAGCTTTTTTTTCATTAGAATTGGGACTAAAAATATATATAATTCTATTCTCTTAAATAGTGTATGATAGTTAGTCAGGCACTAGAAATATAGGAATGAGTTAAAACCCTTACTTATTAAAAGTGATTTGAAGTGAAGTACAAATTCAGCTGAGAGAGAAGATATAAGATTTTCTTTCATGCTGTTGTTCCAATAAGCTTCAGTTTTTTCTTCCAAAAGCCTTGTCTCAAATAGCTGGATTCCTACATTCTTTCAGCTGTAACCCCTTCTGCTAAGGCTGTTAATAACTGAGATAATTAATGACAATTCTGATGGTATCTTCATAGTAAAAATGTCTGTCTTCTAGAAACTCTTTCAAAATTACAAGTTCATGATGCATTCTCTTTTTTTTTTTTTTTCCAAACATAATGTAATTCCATTAATTCTGTGATACTTAACATTGGTGTGTCTTAGCTATTGGGAAGATTACTGTTAGATTTGCTTGAACAGGGGATGAAAAGAAAAAAGAAAATAAAGGTTCAACCACAATGTCATAGATTAGGTATTACTTACATAGGCTCATACAAGGTCATGGCCAGGAACTAGCTGCAGGAACCATCTCCCATTCAGATCAAGGCGATTCTCCTGAATTTAGTGCAGTTATATTTATTTTTATCACCAGAAACATTAGAGTAATTCTAGAACAAGAAGAAAGTGGAACAGAGCTAACCACAGTAGAGAATAAAAAAAAAAAATCACACTATGTAAAAGAAGAATTTGGAAAATTTAACATCCATAGCTGTCTTCTGAAGAAATTAGTCATCATTAACCATAATTTTGGTTACTCTGATTACATTGATCAACATCATAGTACAAATGAGAAATCAAGAAACTTTATTCATGCTGCTCAGAAAGAAGCAAATCAGAGAAAAAGAGCTAAAGAATAAGTTTTCAGGAAAGACTGGGCTGAGGCTTTCAAAATTGCAGGTTTTTTGAGGAGGAGGTTTTGGGGGCTTTCATTTTGAGTTAAAACGTAACATACACATGTGTGAAGACTACCTCATGAAGACAAAGCTGAGGTTTTTTTAGAGTGAATGACTTTAAGTTCTGTCATGATTAAATACCCTCAGTAAATTAATTCAATGAAGATTTGTCTTATTGGATGTAAACAGTGTGTCAGGCATATCAACTTCACAAAATTACTGTTTTCTGGTTTGCTCTTGAATTTTTCCCAAGGGAATAAATAAATGAAAGTATTCTAACACCTTAACTATTACATCATACTCATTTATAAAAGATTTACCTGGTAAATCCTCCCATTTTAATTGTAGTTGCTTGCAAGTAATTCCTCTGAAACTCATAATTGATTTATCTTGTTAGCATTATGCAAGTCAGTATCAGTTATATCATTATGAAGCAGCACTTTATCCTAAATCTTAAGAACCTTACAAAAGGAGGTTTTACAGCCCAAATTAAAAACAAAAGAAACCTAATAATTTTGCTGTAACTAGATGCTAACAATTACTTTATGTACATTCAATTTCTTTCTGTTTTCAAATACTTGATGTCTTTAGAATAAGGCATCTAGTTTCATATTCTTTAGAATATGAATTCATATTCTTTAGAATAAGAATGCGTGAGCAAAGAGTCACGAGACTGTAGTATTTGTCTCCAGGAGTGCAAGATAATAGGAGCCTTGAAATTCCAGCACCAAGGTAATACCAGAGAATACAGATCTATATTGATCAACAAATAATTGCTGTTATGGTTGTGTAAAAAGCCTGATGAAGGTACAATAACTGGCAACATAGTGGAGCTCTCTGTAATGCAGGTGGAGCATATTAGCTGCTGTTTTATATTCAAGTATTCTGTACTGTTCACTCTCATATTCTACATTGAACTGTCACATATCTTAGAGTTATTGTCATTAAAGGGAATTGTTTCTTTGCATTTGATGTAAGGTTTCTAAGGTTTCATTGGTTGTGCTTATCTGCCTTTGAGAAATGGTTACTAATTCTGAATGCAACTGTGGTGGCATCAGTACACTCTCCATCACAAAAATGTCCCCATACTCCCTTTAGTGCAAGATGGATATTTGTGTCCTCTGAAGGAGAGAGAAGAGATAAGATAGCCCCTAATATGCCAGTTATTACAGCCCTTCTTCAGATGGATCAACTCAGTTTCAGGAGAACTGCACCTCAAGGCCCTGAGCTTTGAATGGCTCATATATTTCATTGAGTTCTAATGCATTCTTGAAATCTTTTAAACACCTGGAAATGACAGACAAGACTTCTATTTTCAGACAGTCAAACATTTTTCTAAGAAAGAACTATCCTAAATGAGAAGCTCCTCAGCTTCTCTGTTTGGAAGCTTTCTCCATTTCTGAAAGAAGAGATTAGAAAATAGATCACGAATGGGGGAAAAAATGGATTTTACATCTCTATTGTGTTCACTCCAGATATGATTCTTTAGTAACGGTGAAATTGATATAGAAATTGGGATTAATGCACTGTCAGATAGTGTATTCCCAAAAAACTGCTCTGCATTTAGATTATGCTTATTTGTACCAAGACAAGAACATTCATGTAAGGTTTTGACTTATTGTTGTTCTTGTACAATTATTTCCTGGACGATGATACTGAAAGAGCTTTTCAAGTATTTGAGCATGCATCAAGAACACGCTAATGTAAAAAGATTAAGAAATAGAAATTCTTATTTGAGTGGAACCATCTGTATAGGAAAGGTATGTTGTAAAAAGGTAGTGCATTTGCAGTTTTGCATAGCTGCAGTTACACAAATAAGGCCAGTGGCAGCTATTGCTGTTATTCTGGAACAGAGGGTGTGGTGGGTTGACCCTGGCTGGTGGTCAGGTGCCTACCAAAGCTACTCAATTAATTTCCTCCTCAGCTGGACAGAAGAGAGAGAATATAAATAAAAATTCATGGGTTGAGATAATGACAGGTAGCAATCACTCAGCAATTACCATCACAGAAACAAAAAACTTGGGGAAAAAAAAAATCATTTATTAAAATAAAGTCAGAGTAGGGCAATGAGACAGAAACCCAAATCTCAGCCCCTTGTCTTTTGTCTCTCCCTGCATCTTGGGCTCAATTTCACTCCTGAGTTTCTCTACATCCTCCTCCATCTCATTACAGAGAGATGGGGAATGAGGGCTGCAGTCAGTTCATCACACATTGTCTCTGCTGCTCCTTCGTTCTTGAGAGGGTGACTCCTTGCACTTTTCTCCTGCTCCAATGTGGGATCCCTCCCACAGGAAACAATCCTCCATTAGTTTTTAAACATGTCCTTCTAACAAGCTGAAGTTCTTCAGTAACTGCTTCAGCATGGACCCCTTCCATGGCATGCAATCCTTTGGGAACAGACTGCTCAAGAGTGGGTCCTCCACAGGGTCACAGGTCCTGCCAGCAAACCTGCTAAAGTGTGGGCTCATCTGTCCACAGGGCCACAGGTCCTGTCAAGTGACTTCTTAGGGCAGCCACCTGCTCCAGTATGGTCTTTACTGTGGCTGCAGGGAAATCTCTGCTCTGGCACCTGTAGCACCTTCTCTCCTTCCTTCTTCACTGATCTTGATGTCTCCAGAGCTGTTTCTCTCACATACTCTTATTCCTCTATTTGGATGCTGTCACATAGTGGGTTTTTCCCCTTCTTAACTATATGAGCTCAGAGGCAGTACCACTGCTGTTGATAGTTTCAGCCTTGGCCAGCAGGAGGTCTCTCTCAGAGGCCTCTAGAACTGGCTGTGTTGGACACAGGGAAAGCTTTCTAGCGGCTTGTCACAGAAGACACCTCTGCAGTCCCCATACTACCAAAACCTTGCTGCTCTCACCCAATATGAGGAAATAGGAAGGAAGAAGAACTGAAACTTGATGTTAGATATTAATTTCTTTAAGCTTTCTGAGAGTTCTAGATAGGTGTTTCTTGAAATAAAAATGTCTTTGGCCTACAAATGGATTATTATAATGAAAAAATTAAAACAAAAAGGGTATTCAGCAATGTAATATTCCTAGCACAAAATCCTTCTCTTCTTCTTTTTACTCTTCTGAGATGCAGACACTAGGGAAAAACTTTGAAGAAATGTTATTAATGCTTCACTGTATACTTTGTGTTAAAGAAGGGTTTTTGTTAGTTGAAAATGATTAAGAGATTAAGTCTTGTTCCTAGCACATTTTTTACCTTGGTGAATTTTAGTAAACTGAGACATAGTAATGCTGCCAAGAGTCTGTAGAAACTTATCTTTCCATTAGAAAAAATTACTTTCAGAGTTTTATCTTGACAACTATGTAATCATGTACCTGAAACAGATTGGTAATGATTGCAAAAGTTCAGAAGAGAAATGGAAATCAAAATTACAAACTAAGAAGATGACTTTTACTTGATTAGTTAAAATTCACTACCATGAAATGCATAAATAAGAGTTTTTCAACAGACTTTTATGTCACCTTATGACTGGTTGCAGTCTAGTGATTAATTAATAGACAAAAATTAGAGATATTTTTCCCTTAAGATCAGAAGAGATATGTTAGTTGTATACATAACTACTATTAGTACTAATGGGAATTATACAACTCAGTGCTGACGGAATTATATGCTTTAATAGACATCATATTAGCATTTTTTAAACCATTAAAATAATAACACTTAAAAAAAACCCTTTTATTCTCTAAAAAGTTTGATACCTGTCTAGTCAAATCTTAATTTCCCTAAGCATTGCTTTTGGTTTTTTTTGGTTTGGTTTGGTTTTTTTCTATTTTGGTCACATTTGTTTACTTTGTTATTTTGTCTGTCAGTCTTTGTCACATTTCCTATTTTTGTTTATACATTTGGAATAAAATCATGTTGAAAGCACCTTTTTGAGCTGTTACTGTACTTTAATAATTGTTTTTCATTATCATAAATTTAGAACTTGAATGTTAAATATATATTTCTGTTATTTTAAAACTCAGAGTGTAAAAAAATATAATGGTTTGAAATAAATAATTTCTTCCATCACAACTCAGAAATTACTGTCCTAAGATTTATGCTTATAGATAGTAGAGACAGAAGAGTTTAACACATAGTGGGCGTACTTATATGCTGCCTATAAGAAAGGCATTTTAAATTCATAGCTTGCTAAACGGGGGAGAAAGGAGAAACAAAATAAAAACATAAAAATGTTGACAGAATTAAAATGTATTGAGTACAGGAAAGATTTCTGGTGTCTCAGACAAGGTCTGTCACCTGTCATGGATAATCACTGAACTGTAAGCTTTATTCCGACATAGAGTTAAGTTTGTCATCAGTTCAAAAAAGCCTGATCATGACACTTAAAGAATAGGAGACCATTTTTTTTCATCATTTTCAGTCACCAGCTCTTTCACTTAAAGTGTCAATTGACCCCGAGCTTATACCAGTTCAGTTATCTTTCAACTAAATCTTATAATAATTTTTGTTTAACTCTCTTTTTTCCAAAACTTTCTATGATTCCCCTATAGTCTTTCTTCAAAATTTTTTCCCATCATTGTTACAACAAGCTACAAAACAGCAATTGCAACAATGGGGACAGAATTCTGTCGGTATATGATTAATACAGATATGTTTTTAAATGAGAAGAGGTTACCTTGTCTGCCCTGATAACTTCCTCCTACTTTTTCCTATTCTACATTAAAATATTACAGGAGGATAAGCAGTAAATGTTACATTTTTATACACAGCAGTAAAAGAATTAGGAAGATACAAATGCTTATTTGCTCGCTTTTGTTAAACAATTACACTCTTCAGTATTTAAAGGAAGCTTTTAAGAAAGATGGAGGAAGATTTTTTAAAGGAAGCTTTTAAGAAAGATGGAGGAAGATTTTTTAATAAGGCATATATGCACAGGGCAAAGGGGAATGGTTCCAAAGTGATAAAGGTTAGATTTAAATTGGACGTAAGGATTTTTTTTTTTTTTTTTTTTTTTTTTTTTTTTTTTTTTTTTTTTTTTAATACAACAGGAATGGTGAGACAGTGGACTGATCTGCCCAGAGAAACTGTGGATGTCCCATCACTGGAAGTATTCAATGTCAGACTGAATATGGCTTTGAGCAATCTGATCTATTGCAATATTTCCTTTGCCAAGGCTGAGGGGTTACACTAGACAATCTTTAAAATTTGTTTCCAACACAAACTGTTCCATGATTATGTGAATCTATTATATTTGAATCTATGGTTTATGATTCTGAAAATATGGTTCCTGTTAAATCCTTAAGTAATATATATATATATCAAGGTGTGCTGTAGACCTCAGTCAAATTTACTTGACCAATTTGTTCATTTTGTACTAAATCTCTATTCAGTTCAATTTTGGGAGTTCAACAAAAAAATGCTCACATATGTTTATTTGGGATTGCTTTTCATCAGTGAATTCTTTTTTTCAGAAATAAATTATCTGCCCCTTTTTATGACATGTTTTTTGAAGCCACTGTGTTTTATCATAGGAAGAAACATAGAAACTTTTATTTTTCATAATCCATAGAAGACAAGTAGTATCAATTATTTTATTTCAATATATTGAATAAAATCATAAAGTATGCCGTTTGAAGACATTTGTTTCTAAACCAGAGAGAAATTAAAATTTAATTCTGTACAGATTAAAATATTTTGATTATATAGAGTAGCAAGGATATGAAGAATATTGTTTTTTAAAGCACATCCTAACACTACAATATTTTTAGTTTTCTTTTTAATATTTTTTTTTAAATTTTTTACTTTGGATTGTAGCACAGTGACTAATTTAAATAAAAGTCCATAATTATTATTGCTCTTTTGGTTTCCATGTAAAATCTAATCTGTTTCTGCATATTTGTAAAAAGGGAAGCAATTTGACCTTGTAAAAAAATAATTATGTAAGTGTTCTGAACCAAAGGTAAACACCAAAATGACACTTTTTCAGTATTGCTTAATGTAACTTATGCCTGAGCAACAGCACCACATCAAATGTCAGACAAATCACTGTCCAATTTTTGTTCAGTAGTTGGAAGGAAATTATGCCTGTAATGTTCATATGTACATATTAATAATTCATAACAAGATTTATCACTGGAAATTTAAGTGTAGTACACTCAATATTTCAGAGATAGTGTTACAGAAATGAAGTTTATTTACTACATGAAAACTGAGTTACAATTCAAAAGTTTTTCCTGAAAAACTCCCAAGAATTATGGTAGATCAATTTAATACAGAGAAACATTTTATGTACGTGATATATCCAGAAACTGCCTCGTTTTCCACACCTATTCTTCCTTCATTTCTTGGTGAAAAACTCATAAATGAGACACTGTCAAGTTGCTTCCTGTCATCTAAAGTATGTCCAGATGAATTCAGTTCAGCATGCACACAATTTAGACTTACAATTTGGTTTAAATAATAAGGCTAGCAAGTGCTAAGAGCACTTACAGAAAGAGTCTGTGAGATTTCATTTTCACATTGGAACAACAATTTTTGTTTTTAACTGAAATTGTCTTTTTATGTGTCTGTCCTTTTTAGGATTTTAGTGTTTTGACTTCCCCTTCCCCCTAGTTAATATAAAAAGTACATTTATAGTAACAAGCTTAAAAAAATCTGTGGGGGTTTCATTATCTCAACGTTTTTGAAAGCAACACTTTTAAGAAGAGCATCAGGCAGAGGTAGAGGTGCCTATAAAAGTGCTTCAGCTTTAGATTTTTCAAGGGAAATATTTATTTTCAGAGCAAATTTACAGAACTATTTTTGTGATTTTTATTTAAAATATGCTTTTTCATTTGGCAGTTGAAATAATATACAAAACACGGTAATGATGTGACCTCGAAAGTCTCTATTTTCTGGATTGTAATAATACTACAAAAAGTTAAACATTCAAGGTGGAGAGTTCGTTATCTGTGGGAAAAAGAGTTGTTTGTAAAAAAAAACCCAAATAATTTTTATAATATTGGTTGTTATAAACTTGGATTCTATAGTTACCCTTGTTTATATTTTCTTGTGGAATTAATTAAGTCTGTTAAATTAGTGTTCAAGTTATTGTTTCAGTTGTTGTGGATTTCTTTCACATTAGAGCAATTCTAGATTTGTCTACATGCATTTATACATATTTAATAGAAACCTTCCCCTACCTGTTTTTTTTTCTGGTATTCTTTTTCTTGTAAGATAAAAATGAAAGAATTCATATGAGATTTCTAACTGCCCATAAGAAATTCTGTTTGCTTTGCAGAAAACTTCTAAGAGAAGTCTTTAGCCATAAGTTGTAAAGCTAAGTCAATGACAAGTTGCAACAATAGATCCATGTGAGCAAGAGTTACACAGACATGTCTCTTCAAAGAACAATTGTTCCTGACAATGATTTATTTTGAGGATATGATCTCCCAAAACACTTACTTAACAAGCAGATATCTTTAAAAGACAAAGATGTTTTTATTATGGAACTGAAATATTGAAATGCATATTTGATGGTAATATGAGGCAAGAATTACAAATTACTAATCACCTAATTTTAAAAATTAAGTCAATTCTCATAATTACAGTTTTTTAAGAGCTGTCCACATCCAAAGGGAACAATTCAAAGAAAATATTTATATCTAGAGTAGTATTGATAATGCACCAGTGCTCTGGCTATTGCTCAGCAGTGTCTAGACAACATCACAGATGTTTCTCTAACCAGCCTCTCCGGCACACACTGCCAAGGAGAGTAAGCTGGGACTGGGCAAGAGTGGGCAAGGAGGAGAGAGGGGAGGGGGGCATTAATTTCTGGGGTGTTTGTCTTCTGAAGTAATTGTGACTGGTATTCAGGCCCTACTACTCTGGAAGTTTCTGGATATCAACTTCTGATGGGAAGTAAAGAATAAATATTTTTGTTGTGTTTTGCTTTACTTCCCCAGTCTTTGCTTTTCATCATTAAATTGCCTTTATCTTATCCCACAAGTTTTTAATCTTTTCTCCCCTGTCATGGTGAGCAAGGGAAGTGATAGAGCAGCTTTGTGAGTATCTGGTGGCCTGTTGAGGTCAACACACCACACAATCTTTCCTTACTATTTTCTTTTTGAGGAATGCTCTCATCCCATAGAATTTGTGGTCTTATTGTGCGAATTCCTTCTTACTTTAACAATTCTTTCAGAATTACATCAAAATTTTATTTGCCCGATTATCAGGCAGAGAATATGACACTGCTGTCATGATTAAAATTAAATGATTGTGCCTTTGGTAAACTTCTGTCCTCCTCTTTTCTCCTCTGCATCCTTTGTGTGTGTCTATTTGGATTCTTTGTTCTCTCTCTTACTTCAACCCCTTTCATGTAAGAAATGGAACAAAGATACTCTTATCAGAACTACTCAATGCATCCTTTCTCATTAGAAATGTAGGCAAATATTTGTGTTTAAATGGTCTAACAGAGCAAACAGATTTGGGTTAAGAAAAGGAATGAGAGTACAGGATTTTCCATGGGTTGAGTTTTTTAATATGACCATAATGTTGTTTTCTCTGTGCTATGTTTTTCTAATTCTCTTTAAACATTCACAAGTTTTCTTTTTGAGCTTGAGAGATTGAAAAATAAAGTCGATATCTTTTTACTAATAAACAGCTTGGAAATTTTCAGTAGGAAAAAAACTTGAAATAGAATAGCTAATCAGAATATATAAACTGCAAGATTTTTTTAATATAATTAGTCAGTGATTATTTTCATAGATCCTTAAAAATACCCCTACTTGTTGTTCCCAATTGTTATGTAAATCTGTGAATTGTTAGCAAAGCCTGCCTTTGTTAATCAGTTGCACTCTTAGACTAAATGTTTATAAATAAATAGGTTCTGATTGTGCTGATCAGGCCCCATTATGAAACTGAAGAAAAGAGAATAAACATTTGTTCTCAATTATTGATTCACCCTTGTTTTTGATTTGACTGTATGTTTGCATCTTGGTTGCTTGAAAAAACAAGATCAGTATGACATAAGATAATGAAAATGGAAGAAGAACTAAATAAAGTACATGAATATTTAATATACATAACTACACACACACATACACACATACACACACACATATATAAACATAAAATTAGAGAAGTCTGGTACAATGCAGCAGTAGTTCTTTTCTTAAAATCTCACTACAGTTACAATATTAATTTCAGTAATACTGAATTAGCTTCATGAATTAATTTCAGTCATTTAACATCTGAATTATTAGTTTCTGTAATGTACTATAACTTATAAATAGCAACTTTTGTTTTTTTTGAGTACTTGCTTATCCGAAGAGGAATTTGAAAACACTCTTAGGTCCTCAGATTCCCACACCATAGAATGGAGATTAAATTTCACACTGAAATTAAGAATCAGGCCAATTCTTCTCAACAGTGAAAGCAAATTGCTACAGGTTGTAAATTAGAATTAAGCTAATGTGTATCTCAACTTCATAAATTCAAAATCATACCTATAATGGAGATTTATCAAGCCATAAAACTCTTGTTGCCATTGCTATCATATTTAGCTAGTTAAAATACATTTCTCTATGTAATTTTGAGAAACTTGTAAACCTGTCTTCAGTATTGATGAGTGACTTTTCTTCATGTCAGATTTTAATGGGAATCCAGTGAAAGTGTCAATAAGTAAGTAGGAGCTGAAATTCAACTAATTCTACTTTTCAAGAAAGGTGATGAAAATATCACCAGCATTAAAAAAAATGTAAACTACAATAAAATACAGTAAGATAAATAAAGAAAATGTATGTAAAATGTTGAGATGCATTATGTTGTTATTTTTACATGTTTATACAATATAATGTATACATAATATATACAATATACCAATACAATATTTATACATATTTATAATTTTGTAACATTATTATTATGTTGTTAATTATTGATAAAAGTAAATAGTGGATGATGATGTAGCTATTTAAATTCTTTACCAACTCAGAAAAGAGACAGGGTTCCTCAGAAGATCGTGTCTAGGCCCAGTGATCAAATTTCTATTAGAACATTTTTACTGACACCTTTAAACATTTGAGAAATGCATGCATTTCAAACGTGCAAAATAAAGAAAAAATATGACATTAAAAAAAAAAAGAAAAAGAGGTAAATGTAAAGAACAAAGACAAGGACTTTGTGAGAAAAAAGGAGAATTATCTCTTTGCACTGGCAGTTGAGATATTTCCCTCTCATTAGGCACAATGTTTATAAGAAATATGAATCTTTACATACATTCCCTCATACCCAGGTAATTATTTCTTCCATACCCAATCGGTAATTTCTCCTTTATAGAAGATTTTTAAACTATGTTAAAAATTAATAAATTATGAAATTAAACTATTTCCATAAGTACAGCTTACCTATTGATTAATGAGCCACATTTAGTTGGAGCAGAAGGGGTTAAAACTACTTTTTTTTTTAATACAAGATGCTAACAATTTCATTTTTCCCATTCTTCCCCTCATTCTGCCAGTATCCTTCCTTAGTATTGTCTAGTCTATTCTTTCACTTTTTCAAAAAAACCCCATACTCCATCATTCCAAATGAGTCCCAACTTACTTCCAAATGTGTTGTTATTTTTTTCTGCTAACAATATATAACCTGTAGGTTTACAATTGTGAGGCCTGCAGTGTGCATATGGGAGAAGTATATATAACCTCAGTGGGATTTTTTGGTATGTATTGCATGGAGCTTTAACACAGTAGAGAGTCTTATGAGAGATTCAAAGTCCTTTCTGTTAATAAAGAACTCTTGGGAGTTGATGGCAATTTTACATGCTTCAATAACCAATTTTTTTTAAACATGTAACAAAATGTACTTTTCATTTAGCAAAAAAAAGTTACATTCTCTGCTTCTCAAAATTGTAAAAAGGTTTTGCATTCACTGTTCCAGCAGGTAATATTCAAAGTATATATATAATACTATAGTTTCAGTTCTGATTTCTGCATATTTTTAATTCACATGTTTTGCAGGCAGTGCAATAATAGAAATTTCACTATAAGAAATAAAAAGAAAATATCATGCATAAAACTGAAATACCTTTTTATTATTTAAAGAACCAAATAAAATAAGCTCATTTCACTTTTACGCAGGAGAGATTTTAAGGTGGCTGGTATGAGTTTTCAATATAAATTAATGTCATTTTTATATAACTTGCAAGATGTTGTCAGGTCAAAACAGGGTTTTTGTTTTTTTCTTTTCTCAATGCACATCATTTTAATACCTGAGAAACAGAGTAGAAAAAAAGGAAGATAAAGTCCCAAGACTGAGTGTCTTACACCACATCTTGAGATACAGAGCGTGCCTGCTGTTCCTCCCTGGAGTAGGGCCAGGAATACCACCGGGGGTGTCCCATCTGGAATGTGTGCTCTGATACAGGTGCTGTGGCGCTAAGTAGAAGGGATACAAGAAAATACAAACATACGTTGTTACACCCAGGGTGAGAACCAAACATAAACAACATCTCCTAAAAGAGTTATACGAGGAAACAGCCTGAGTCAAATAACAGAGGGTAGGAAGGAAGGCTAAGACAAGACAGAAGAAAGAAGGTAAGAAAAGCTCTCAGGAGGGCTTTTGAGAGCAAGAGAATTTTCTGCTCTTCACTTGTAACTGATGAGAAAACCTATGTGATTCTCAAAACTGAGGAGGAGGAGCAATCAATTCTGCTTGAATGGTTTGGTTTGGTTTCTTTTTTTAATTTTATGGTTTGTTTAAATTTGTTTGTTTATTTTTTCCCCACAATAATTTCTGCTTCTCTATTCAAGGGAAGGACTGTGGTAGGAGCATTCATGTGCAGAAATAGAACATCTGCTTGCATATTTGTTTGGCTTATTAAGCATATTTTGATGAAGGAGGATACTGGCAGTAGATTGAAATACACCTAGAAAACTGGTAAACCCAAATATATTTACCTAGTAAGAAAAGATTTAACATGAGTTGAGTGGAAGACGAGCACAAAGATCCAACATTTTATAAGAGGAGGTTCTCATAGAATAAGGAGGACTCCTTCCTTCTCAGAAGAGAGGACATTCAGCAGCTCTTTTCAAGCATCTGTACAGTAACTCAAAGTACTTAACAAAATAAAGAGAAAGAAGTAGAAGTTCTTGTTCTGACACAAGTTTATGCAATGATGGTAAACTTGGCACAATATCACAACAGGTGCTATACAGGAATGAGTGTAGACTATTAAAGAATAAAGATAGGGGAGAGAGTGTCACATTCCGTTGCAACACAGCTCCCTGCCTGCATAGGGCTCCAGCATGAAGCCAGAGACATATTTTTTACATCTCTAGATGAAAAATCACATAATTCTGTGGTCAGAAATCTAGATTTGTTCATGTGGCAAAGAGGAGGGACTCAAGAATTCTGGCAATTTTGGAAGATGGCTTATTTTATTCTTAGCTAAGCAAGAAACTTTTTTCATGAACTAAAATGTAAAAAGGAAGCTTACAGGAAATGAACAGACAACAGAGGTGGTAAAAGGTCTGTAAATCATTGCTAAATGGCTTTTTTGAGTGTTTGATCATTTAATTCAGATGAGGGTGTTAAAAAAAACTGTCTGATAGAATTGGACTACTGCTGTTATTCATTTATGAAAAATCATACTATTCAGGAGTTTTCACCAACAGCTCAGAAAATCATGCTGTATCTATTTTAAAGAAGAACTCAAGAACCTAAAAACCATTTAATTTCACTTCAGCCCTTAACAAGATCATGAAGCATGTTGACTCAGAGTGCATTCACAAATATATGATGGGCAGGAAGGTAATGTAGTTTGCAAAGCCAAATTTTCTTGACCAAACTAAGTGACTTCTACTGCTAAATGATGGAGAACCAGGAGAAGGAGACAGGAGGTGGCCCTTCTCAACTTCAAGAAGACTTTTTCCTATATCAGTTCCATGTGGAAGCTGAGGAAGTATGGGCTGCATAAACAGAAACTTAGGGGAGCAAAAATTTGGCTTAACTATGATGTCGTCATAGCATTATGGGTTCCAACAGAGAACACAGGTACTTTTGGATGGAGTGAGATTCTTCAGGGTACCTCAGTGACATGAGGTGCCTATGTGTGTACAACTGAATCAAGCTGTGGTTAATCAGCTTATACTTGTAAATGCCAAAAGTTAAGTGACATAAATTCCACTCTTCTGTTTCAAAAATTCTTTAATAAGAGACAACAAATCAAAAATGAGACAGAAATTGTAAAATATTGATGGCTAAAGCAAGGACTGAAATAACACCCCACATTTTGCGTTGTGGAAATACTTGTATTTGTTACAATTTTCTCTGGCAAAGCTCATAACCATCATTTTCAATCATATTAGAAAGGCATAATATCCTCTTATTTTATATTAGAAGAGAATTAAAAATGAAGCATAATACGAGGAATGTTAATGAACCAGTAACAATTAGTTGTAGTCAACTGAATTCTCTGAACAATTTCCAAAGTTAGAATTCCTTTGTAGGCATTATTTCTTGTGCTGCTGAGTCTCCTTTTGGCTTCTTCTTCTTCATAGAAGGTGTATATTTATGCTTCTACCCAGAAGTTATTATTTCTCATTTTTTAAAATATATTTGTATATTTTTAAATGGTGTAAAAATCACACCTTCATGTTGTGAAAATCCTTGAAACCTGTATGAAGTCCGGGGAACTACCATTCTTCCAGCATTACAAGAATAAAGCAATGAGTACACACTTCTTGATTGTCAAATCTCTTGGTTTTTTGGAGCCAGAGAACTGAAAAAACAGGCATTCTCAAAAATATCTATAGAAACCACACTCAGTTTTAAAAGTTCCTGAAACTGCCAACATATCCTCTTATGATCCAATATTCTGTTTACTATAATTTTATATTTTTCTAGTTTGTTAACTGACAAAGCTGACATAGCTCAATGTCTCCCTTATATACATTTCATGTATTGTTAACTAGAAATAAGTTTTATATTCCAGAGCTCAAAAGGACATTAAGTTGTTGGTTTGTCAGAGGAGTAGGGTAACCAGCTGCTCTTCATTGATGTTTGCCTATTGATTGTGCCTAATAGTTACAAGTCCCTGTGTACTAAGTGAAAAATATATAAATATGTTTATCCAAGATTTAATGTACCTCATGCATCAGTATGAATATAGAGGTATAAAAAATTATCTACTGTCATTCTTGTTTTTAATTCTCACTGGGAAAAAAATCTCAAATTATTAAAATTATTAAAATAAAAATGAGGCTGGAAAAAACCCAGCAATATATCATACTTTATATCTCTGTCTCAAGCTAGCATTATTTATTCTGAATCTCTGTGAAGATCAGAAGAAAACAACTTACTAAGTACTATATCACTCTGCTACATAGCTTTGCCTGCTATAACAACCATCAGAAAATAAAGTCCTCTACTTAGGAGCTCTCAGCTCTTTTGTACTAAGAGCCAACATTACTCATACCTCCACATTAACCGCCAGCAGGGTGCCATTTTTGTCACCACCAACAGCTAGTCTGATAGCATCCTGCCACTGTATGTGCTGGGTTCTAAGCATGTTTTAATTATTCATTACCTCAGCAGAGAGAACTCTCCTGCTGTCTGTATCTACAGGCAAGCACAAACACTAGGCATAGCATCATTTGCTACTGCACCTCTTTTCCTCAAAAGAGATGCTGAATTTTCTGCTTTTTGAATCAATTGATGCACTGCTTCAGCTTTATCTTCCATTGAAAAGCAAGTTGCCTGATTTTCTTGGTCTGAAAATGGACAGCCTGCGTTTTTGCCTGTTTTAGATGCTTATGGTGGAAAAATTGCTATTCATTTCAAAGCTCAAAAGTTTATTTGAAGAAACTTCTGTAACGAAAGAAAAACATGTTAACTGCAAATGGAAAACATATCTCATTTAAAAAAAAAAAGTTTTCTTTCTTTATAACAATCTTTGAAATTTCCCCATGGAAATTGGCCACCATTTTTAACATCCGTTTCTATTTATTTGAATATGCTAACTTCACTCTAAAAAACTACCATGTTCATGATATATGAATATTGAGAATTTTTTATACAAAAACTCTTTACATGTTCTTATCAGGGCCAGTTCTAAACAAGAGGTGCAAAATCAATATTACCTGAAGTTACAGTATCTGAAATCTTGCAGTCCTATGTTTTATAGTATAATGTATAATGAGAAATGAGAAGTCCTAAAATCTGCTGATCAGCTTCAGTATAATTTCTTTATTTTTAATATAATTATCTAAGTCTTGCTTCAGTTTGAATTTCTGCTTTAGTGTGGCTGATGGAAATTATATGCAACATTTTAATGCCTTCTGTAATGACATGTGTTTTCTCATTGCTATTTAAAATGTTGACTGATGCACATGAACTATGTATATCTTTCTAAATTCCAATTATATTGATGATTTATAGCTATTCCAAAAAAGAAAAGAAAACACAATGATCTTTTGAAGGTAGATGTACAAAGCCCCACTGTGTGTCATTGTGCCCTACTAAATACAAGCTAGCTCTGAACAATAACAAAAAACCCCATTTCTATATAATTCCTGAGCTAATAATCCCTTCTTGAGGGGAAAAACACTACTCCATGCTGCGGTCTGGGCCAAGAGAGAAAACACTGCTGGCTCGTATTAGAGTCTGTACTTGGATGTGACTGAGGTACCTGTAAAATTTCCTCATGCCCACATGCAAACAAAAAACCATTTTGATAATCCATAATCTTGTCTTTCAAATATCTCCTTGTCCTTCTCAATTAACAGCAAAAAGGTCTTGATTAATCCATTATCAAATGATCTTGATTGGTTTTGATCTTTCTTCGCTCATATTTCTATAATGTAATTCGTTACAAAGTCAAGCAATTATTTCTCCATAATACACATATTGTCTTTTGTATTTTAAATTGCTTTAATTTTGTGTCTTCAAAAAGATTTAATATATTCCTGCTTTCTTTTTTCCAGGTTAATTAACAGAAATAATAACACTTATTTGAAACTTATATGAAACCTCTCCTTGATGAATTTCACTGTTAGTATTTCTTTATCCCTGTATTCTTTTGTTTTACAGTAAAATTGATGTGCTTCTAACCAATAGTTTAATATTGTATATAATTTTTAGGGCAGGCATATATCATAAGCTTAAATTGAAATGAACAAATCCACTGAATTTTATTCAGCCAGGAGGAAAAACAAGCCCCCTCCCCACCAGAAAAAACTAACAACCGCCTAAAATGAAGGTCATTCTTTTCTATGCAGATGTTATTTTCTGAAATATATAATTTATTAAGATTTGCCTTTTTGAAAAAATGCAGCTGCACCCCTATATTTACTATGGCTGCCCTTTCACATGAATCAAGTCACAGATCTCCAGAGCATTTTGTTTTCCATGAACAATTTTGCAAGATCTTCTTTGTTTACTAAAAACAATTGAAACACTTTATTGGAATATTCTATTTATGCTAGGACAAACAGATTAACAAAACTATTAATACTGTTTCCTAATAATAATCTGTATTTTTAAAATTATGATTTTAGTACCATATCCACTTTCAGTACTTAAAAAAAAAATCAGTCTGTCAATATCTAAATCTGAAAATTACTCTTTTTCGTCCTGATTCATTGTCCAAAATTGTCATTCTAATACTAATACTAACCTCATAAATCTTTTCCTAAATTTAAAAATATTTTTACAATGTCTATTTTCACTCCTTTGTTTATGTTTCATCCCTCTATGTGCATGCAGATCCACACTTTTCAATTTATTTCCATTTTTCTGAAAATTTGTTCTTCAATGCCAGTATTCCAACTGCTAGATTACTGATTTTTATATTTTTTGTAATATTCAAGTACTGTTCAAGTAGTTTTAGGTTTTGTGAATGTCCTTCCAACAAAGTATATATTTAGGGAGTTTCTTTGATGTGTATATTCATGTTGCCTTTTGGAAAAAAAAGCTACACAACCAAACCAGACTAAAGAAAATATTTAAAAAATTCCCCCAAATCTTTAGGGGCAATGCTATCCCTTATTTATTGTAAGAAAGGAGTATGTTTAGATTTTACAACGTCAAATAATTTCTTTCTGAGAGTCTATAAAATCTGAAGCTGTGCTACAGAGACTACTGTTCTCTTATATACTTTTATGAATAGGCATATCTAGACATCTAAATTCACCGTTTAAAAGACAGTTTAAAAACCATGGCAGATAAATTCAAAGCTCATAGACATAGGACACCAGCTACAATCCTAAAATTGTACTACACTTATAACTTGTAAATTTAGAAGGCAGATTTATCATCAGGCTCTTGACTAGTCAACAGGCCCTCCTGAAAGAAAGTTTTAGGAATTTGAATGGAACATGAATAGAAAGAAAATGAACAGATGCTGAAGTTGTCTTGATGGGAATATAGAAAGGGTAGAAAAACTGTCTGAAAGGCTGAGTTGAGAGTGACAATCAGTGGAACAAAGTCTAGTTGGAGGCCAGTGACTACGAGTGAGCCCAAGGGGTCAATACTGGCTCCAGTTTTGTGTAACATCATTGTTAAAGATCTGGATAATGTGGCAGACAGCTGGCTGAACATGGGCCATCATGTGCTCAGTTGGCCAAGAAAGGCAATGCCATCCTGGCCTCTATCAGCAGTAGTGCAGCCAGCAAGACCAGAGCAGGGCTGTTCCCTGTAATCAGCACCTCAAATCCTGTGTTCAGTTCTGGGCCCCTCAGGGGAGACTGCATCACTATAACTCACTGGAAGGAGCTTGTAGCAAAGTGGGGGTTATCCTCTTCTGCCAGTTAACAAGTTACGGGACAAGAGGAAATTACTTCAAACAGCATCAGGGTCTGTTCAGCCTGGGCATCTCGAAGAATTTCTTTACTGAAAGGGTTGTTAAACATTGGAACAGACTTTCCAGGGACATGTTGGAGTCGTCTTCCCTGTAAGTGTTCAAGAAGTCACTGAACAGAATATGTGGAAATATAGAGAACTTTTTGGCAGTTTTGTGTACTAAACAATGACCTTAACCAATTATGCTTTCCCATGGACTTTCAACCACTGTACATGGATATAGAAATTCCTTGTTTCTTTGCCTGAATAAATTTAATTACACACTCAGATTCACTCAATCTCAGTTGAGAATCTCCTATTAAGAGATACTTACTGACATTCCATCCTTATTAAGCATTGCACAATTGTTGTTGCAAGTTAACCACATCCATATTCTAAGTGCTTTAGAGGGAAACTTCATCTTGCATATTGTAAAAATCTTGTTTGTATTTGAGCTTCAGATGACCCCCTTTAAATTGCTGTACTGAAACTTAGATAATGTCCTAAAGAAATGCTCTGAATGTTGCAACCAGGCATCAGATTGCCACAAAAAGAACCCCCAAAATATAAAAAAGATATTGCAACATTTCCAACTAAAATCTATAACACTCATGTTTCTTAAAATGTAGAACAGATATTAAAATTAATTTCAAACTTAGCAAACTTCATTAGTTTCACCAATTCTAAAAATTAGTATTTTTCCTGTTCCAGTGTTCCAGCTAATTATCTCGTTTAAAAAAAATATACAGAGAGACATTCAGTGGGAGTGGTTTTTGTGTGTATTTAACAGAATAAAGGACCAGAAAAAATTGAAATCAACCTAATGATTACTTGAGCTATGACATATGTAGAAATATTCACCTTGAAAATATTGTAATTTTTAATTAACTAGCAATAATTGATTAATTAAGAATTAAGTAAAATTAAACTGATTGTGGAAAATCACTCAAAATTCTTTTGATTTCTTTAATCTTAGAGAAGCATAAAATTTCTACCATCATTTACTTTATATTCTGGTGTACTGCTCCTTAGCAAACAAAGCTAACTTTTTACCTCAAGGAACATATCCTTAATGACATAGCAACAAATTTGTTTTACTTTCTACCTCAGGCCACAAAGCAAGATTAAGTTGAAGATGTATTTTTTATTTACTTCTATTTTCCCCTAGCTTCCTACCAATAATGGCAACAGGAAAAAAAAACATGAGGGAAAAACCTCAATTTTAAATAGCAAGAGACAGAAAAAGCAGAAAGAAAAGGCTGTGTAAGTGCTTAATACAGAAAGAAACAGACCTATTCCAAATTAGAAAAGGTACGAGGATGTTGCATTGCATTCATAGATAGGTGAGTGTGAAAAGGTAATCTGTGATGAGGTGTAGAACATAGTTAAGTTCCACAAGGAGGTAGGGATTCAAGCTGAAGTTCAAGGGGGGTGAAAGAAAGAAAATGCACATATAAAAATCACATTAAAGGATGAGTTGGTATGGCATCTATGTTCTGTTCCTCAGGGCCCAATGAGATAATTCACCAGAGCATGTCAAAGGATTTAGGAGAAGTCAGAATCATTCCAGTATCTCTAAAAAATCAAGAGAATAGATGGGGGTCAGAGAGGACTAAGAAACTGAATATATTTGTCTATGATATTTGTCAGGGGATGGAGATTTATTCTTTTTCTTATGGACTGTAACAATAGATGTGACATATCAAACCACAGAATGATTGACTTTCCCACAAAACATCCCAAAAATAATCTCAGTTCTTGTTTGTAGTCATTCAAGGTGGCTGGAAAATGATTCTTCAATAATAGTTATCGATGGTTTGGAGTACAATTATTAAGCATCTTAAAGTGAAAAATGGTGTCTCTTAGAGTCAGTTTTTCATTAATGGTATGATAGAAAACAGAGTGCAACTTCTAAAATTTGCTGATGACATCCAGTCAAAAGAAGATTAAGTTTGATAAAGAGGGTCAGACTTTAGAATGAACCTGACAAATTTGTGCAGGGTCTGTCGTCAGGAAGATGAAATTCAATTAGTACAAAATTTTCAAATGCTTTATTTCTCAATGGGACAAATACCAATGGGGAATATCTGGGTAGGCATCAGTACAGCAAAGGGGAGTTCTAGCAGTAACCATGTATCATGCACAAAATAAGTGCCAAAAGAGTGGCACAGCTGTAAAATAAGTAAGTCTCATTTGGGAATATAATAATAATATTTTTCCTTTTTTTAAAAAAATATTCAAGAGGCATTCTAGGTCTGGAAAACAGATGGAAAATAAACTTCTCTCCCAGTTAGCTGTGAAAATGATTTATCTCCCAGAATTCAGCTCAATTTAGATAGTGGAAGAGTGTGAGAAAGAGTTTAAGGACTAAGCCATCTGACCTTGAACTTCTGCTTGATTTTGTTTGAAGTCAAATAAAACCTAAGAATAAATCCGAAGCAGATACAACCGTTTCTCTATCAAGGACACACCAAATACTTTTTACATGTCTGTCTAGAGATAAATTTCACAATTGAGTGCCAGATTGTCCAGGGAGTAAGCTTTCAAAGTTTGTCACAAACATGGTCAACTAGCAATGGTTGTCTGAATTCCTCTTTGTAATTGTCTTAAAGGTGGAACTCAAATTCAAAGGAAAGAAAGAAAAATTGAAGAAAAAAAAAAACCCGCCTATAACCAGAGTAGAAAAAAACCAGAAAGGAATCTTCTACTATTTGCTACAAGCATGTCACAGTGGGAAGGCACTTGTGATGAAGTGCCAATTTCTTTTGAGGTCCCAATACTATAATGTCAGGATCTAAATCATGGGTTTCTGTTTCCAGAGGCTCAAATCCTGCTGTTAGTATTGTGAGGATCTAAAAACTTGCTTCAGTGGAAAAACTGAACATTGAAGTTAATGCAGTAAATTGACTGGTTTTTTAAAAAATGGTCTTTTTACATGTATTTGAGTATTTTATCAGTCTGATTCACCAGATTCACTGTGCCACTCTCAGCTGCTTAAATGACTTGTCACCATCAATGATACATAGACATACTGCAGTGATTTCTCTGTAGGTAACCAGTGTTTTCCTGATTAACCATATAATGCATTATAAATAGGGATGTACTTTGAAATGATACATAATTGGACTTATTTCTCAATAGACATGATTAATATGCTAAGACTAGGACACCATTGCAGAAAATATTATGGAACATTTTCAGACTTTTTCCCACAAAGAAGGTGGGATAATAGCAGAAATATAAAAACTATACAGAAAATATCTAAGGCAAAACAACTTTCTCCTGTTCTCAGAATCTGATTTGTAAGTATGGATAGAACAGAGATTACAAGTCATATGGGAGAACATAGCTGCTGGAAAGATCTTATTTTCTATGACCACTGTTGCTTTCTTTATGGAAAAAGCAATATCATATTCACTTTAAAAAAAACCCAAAAAACAAAACAACACATGCACTAAAAAATTATTCAGAATTATTATTCAATATTTTAAACAAATTATCTTGTTGCATAAATCTGCTGTGCTGTTTTTATACCAAGGTTATAACATATATTCAACATGTTACACCCAAAGTCATATCATATCTCCTAAATTTGTAAATACATATAGTAATGAGATTACAGTACCTCAAAATAATGTAAAAAAGCCACATTGTTAAACTTCCTTTATTCAGAAATCTGTGTATCACTGTTTATGGTGAAAAATGCAATTAATTTTTTTATAAAATGAAAGCAAGATCAACATTGCCAATATTTTCTTGAGCTGTAAATCATATGTTTATTTTCTAGCTGAATTAGAAATTCATTGTCAAAACAGACACTGTTGGGATTCAGGATCTTGCTCAAAACCACCAGTCTTGTACATTTTGCTATCTCTTTGCACAGAACTTACATTTGACCTTGTCTAAGAACTAGCATACAGAATATGCATTGTTAATTTGTAAAAGTCGTTGAAGTACCATCAGAAAAGTTTGGCTTTGAAACTTCCTGGACCTTAATTGGATGAAATCAAAATAATATAGAAAAAGTCATATTTGTTTGACTTGTTTCAATTAATTTCATTTCTGCTCTGTTCACATAATTTTGAAAAGAATGATGAAATGATTTGGCTAGCTCTAAATGTAAAGTGCTGCAAAAATAACACAACAAGAATACTACAAACTTCTATTTTTCTCATTTTTTTTGATATAACTGTAAGGCAAGATTCCACCAAATTAAAGGTATCTGATTTAGAAGTACCAAGTTACCTAATTAAGCAACCAATGCTGCATCAAAAGGTGAGATTCAGCTGATTTTATTACTGACATCTGTGATACAGCCAGTTGCAGGAGTCTATACTTTGGACTGTACTCAGGAAAAAGACGTTTCAGGATCAAACTCATGTCCATGCTCAGAATGAGATGAATCATGCTTTCAATCCAATTGTCAATATTAACTAGGTCTTACTATAAACCTTGAATTATTCTCTCAAATATGGACAACTGATGTTAGTTGAATCACACAGTATTACTGAAGTCATGATTTGTTTTCTGGGTGTATCTTGCAATCACGGATTATGATAAATCACCATAAAAACATAAGGAAAACCACTAGAGGGAAACATAAATTGAGGATTACATCAAATATTCCATACTGGTACGTCTGGAGAAATATTAGTGCCAGTATATAAAGAAAGATGAGTTTCATGTAAAATTCTGTGCATTCACACCAGGAAATATGTAGAGTATGTGAAGGGAAGAACAGCCAAAGTGGACTGGAACACAGACATTCAGATTGACAAAGTTTGGTTTGTAAATGTTTTAATCTGTAATATTAAAATAGAAATTAAAAGAATGTTTCTAATCTCTGAAATGTTGATAAATTCTCAGCCCAGTGGTATCATGACTGACATAAAGTCATTTTAAGCTTGGAGTGACCACTTGATGAGAAAAAGATTATCTGATGGGCATGTTGATCTTGGTTGTGTTTTAATAACAGCAATACTAATGTCCAAATGCATGTATGTAACGACCTATATGGAACATAAATTCTAATAGCAATATTTTTATTGTAAAAAAAGGGGTAACTGTGACTAGAAAAGCATCATGTTGTCTTTAGAGGAGCTTTTGTTTGTAATCTATCTCTTCTATTTTATCTAATCTTTTTCTTTAAGTAACATTATTTATAGTGCATAAAAATATTTGCTTTAGTATGAAAATTAATGTTTGCTGCTTATTGTTTACAATTCAATTGTTTTAAAATCTGTATATTAACTATAGAATTTTAACAGCATCCCATAGTGTTCTTTATTCAGAAATAAGATTATTCCATAATCATTTGCAGTGCAAACATATCTGTCATTTATCTTATATTTGTCATTCTAAACCCATTAAGCAAAGTAGCCAAGAGTAAGCTGCAGATGTGCTTTACAGATAAATCTTATCAATCTTTACAAAATACCTTGTAATCTTATTCACTTATATGTGACTTCCTGAAAGTCACCTGAATTTTTTTTTTACCTGAAATCACTTACTCTTCTGCAGCTCCATCTAATACATTTTTTTGTTTTCTCCTCTCCTGATTGACCATAGCTAATAAGAATGTCTAACAATTTTTATTCACTAATCTAACTCTTCCTTAAACTTGTCTATTATTTAGATAGCTAATCTTCCTTCAAACCCTTTCCTTACAATTTCAGATCTTCTTTCTCCTGTCTCTTCTGCAATTGTGATTGCTTATGCTTTATCAGGGGACTATTCTCATCTTTTTCTCTGCCCCTTTGGGTTTCTAATGTAGTCCAACTTCCAAAAACTTTTCAAACTCATGGGTGCCATTATAAGTTTAATGGCTAATTTGTTTTTTCAAAGATTAAGATATAGCTCTAAATCTGAATAGGACCTTGGTTTCTTTCACAATCTCACATCTCATCCTGCATCTCATATTTTTTCTGTATTTTTTCTGCTCCAGAACATCTGCAGTACATCAATGACACCATTGTGTGGGGAAACACAGCAAAAGAAGTGTTTCAGAGCAGAGAGAAAATAGTCCAGATTCTCCTGAAAGCCAGGTTCAACATCAAGAACAAAGTTAAGGGACCTGCTCGAGAGATCTGGTTCCTGGGAGTAAAGTGAGTGTGAGTAAAATGTGAGTAAAGTGATTTAACTGAGTGTGACCCAAAAAGTTTCCTCAGAGCAGAATAAATTAATGATAGTCAATGGAATTGAAATATATTATATAACATATGAAGTATTATAAGAAAATAAAGCATATATCAAGGCTTAGTAGAGCAAGTTTAGAAATTGTTTAAAATGCCTATATTTATTGCATTAGGATATGTATAATACTTACAATAACAAAGACTGCAAGTATTGTTGTAATTGATTTAATGTTCACTTCAGCTGTTTACTTTTTACACTGGCTAAATAAGCTTCATATTTTTGGACAGAACCACAGGATTCCCTATCAGAGAGGAATTGTTCAAGATCAGGTTGGATGGGGCTTTAGGCAGTTTATTCTAGTCAAAGATGTCTGCACTCATAGCGGGGAGAATGAGCTGGTGTCTGGCCTTTAAGTGTTCCCTCCAACCCAAACCATTCCTACTTCTAAGATTCTAAAATGTTAAACAGTGTCTGTCCTAGTCCAGACCCCTGACGGACGTCACCTGTTGTGGCTTTCCCTTGGACACTGAGCAAGGTAAAAGACATAGCCCATGTTTTCTGTCTGTAATCACTTCCCTGTCTTCCATATGTCTCAATATACATTACTCAACAATCTGTTCCATTATCTTTCTAGTCACATGGTGAAGCTGACTTTTGTTAGTTCTAAAGGTCCTACTTTTTGCTGGTTTTAAAAATTATTTTTATGTTTTCCTTTTTCCAGTTGCTGGGGACTTTGCCTCACTGACATTGTTTTTTTAAATATGATGGATTTATTTAATGAGGATTAGGAAAACAAGAAAGTTAAGATGAGTCCACTCTTGAATAAATATCGAAAAAAGATTGTATCTCAAAAGAAATTTTGAAAAAATTGATACATGTTATTGGGATAATCATAAATTCTTGTTTGTCTTACTGCTATAAAAGTTGACAAAGAGAGGTGTGTTTAAAAATAAAGCCAAGTCCAGATGAAATACTGTTTAAGTGCAGTTAACTAATACATACACTGACCTTTTGTAAATTTAAGTGTACCATTTGAGAGAGAATCTGGCATTAATCAAGAAATTATAGTGTGGGAGAGGGACGGATACTTATATGTCATAAAAATTTTAAAAAGTGTGACAAATACCATTCAACTTTAGTTTGCTGATGAAGTAATCAAGCCTTTATCCTAATATCTAGATTGTTTTCTTTTTACCTATGACAACTGCAAGTAAAAGTAACTCAGTAGTAGCCACAGTAGTCACAACACAAAATGTATTTATACATAAGAGTGACTTTTTCTTTGGAAGAGTGGAATTGATTCTGATTATTCATTTGAAGGTGTTGGGAGCAACTATTGCTGTGCAAGGGAGAGAATAGACACCACTAGTCAAAGCCCAAACAGACCCATCCAGTTTAGTATTCATGTTCAGAATTTATTGGTTTTGATTTCTCTATTTATATTATTTTGCATATTCGATCTAAAAATCCATTGCAGTTTCCTGGTTTTACTGTCTTTAAATAGTCAAATTATCATTCTAATCTACAGTGTATAATGTAAGTAGCTGAGCTTGGAAGCTGATTAAGACATTTCCATATAAATCAGGAAACCTTTCAAATAAGTAGGTATTAAATTTACATTTCTGTAATGACAAGACTAGTAAAGCATGGAACCAATGCCTCATTTACAGTTTATGTATTGCCTTTATTTGATAACCCCCAAACCCAACATCCCAAAAATCATGTGGTGGACAGTCTAACTGTCAGGAAAATGACAGCAAACATGTAGGAAATCAGACAGATTTCCTGTGAATTTAAGACTTGTGCTGCTCTGAAAGACACCTTTAATAAACTGGCTTTGGAGTAATACTGCATAAGACTTCTGTATTCCTAATGCTCATTATTCTTATTTGTCAGTGGATTTGGATTATACATCAGAAGAGCTGTTATCCAACATTCAGCATAATACAATGGTTTTTTGAAAGGAAATGTAGGGTGAATTTTATTTATTTGTTTCATTTTATTTGAATATACTTAGAAGTGTTAAAATTTTCGTAATTTGTTGTCTGTTTCAGTTTACACCATTAAATTGCCATTTATTTCTGTTGTTCTTGTCCCTTGAGGCTTGTGTTGGTCATTTTTAGACACTAATCTTTAATTAGTAATTATAAAATAATATCATGCAAACAGCAATTTGATTGCTTTAAAACACCAAATACTCATTGTCACAATGAGGATGTATAACAATTCTGCATTACCAGAAGATAACAGGGTTGTTTGCTAGGGCAACTTTTAACTCCTGGTTTCTATTGTCACTACCAGAAAAAAAAATCTTCAGGCTGGTACTACACACCACGGAACAAAAATGACACCATGTTGCAGTGGCTGAATAGATAACACATGTCAACAGTGAGAAGTACAGTGATTTACTTTAATAGAAACATTTGAAGTTTCTCTGAGTCACTTATCAGTGCCCAACAGCTTATTACATTAGCATTTTCATATTTTCTTGTTTTTAAAATCAGTCTGAGCAAACAGTATTAAGATCATGTGTAATTTACTCTTGTGCATTTTGTGAGATGTATTTTTGGGGAGAAAAAGATGGGATTAATACTCTAGTCTGTTGAGCTATAAGTTGACTCATGTGAAAAGTAGAAAAAAAAAAGACTAATGTCAATGTTTTAGCTATATTGTGGGATGCATATTTGAAATTATGGTTTTCTACACAATACATTTTGGTCAACCTAACACAAAAATTGGAGGATGCTCGAAAATCAGAACAATGGAAGTATAACAAAATTCTTCAGGATTGATAAGAATAGTGGAAGTATGCTGATTGTTCATCATACAGCTAAAGCTCTCTTTGAAGGAATAGATGTTTCAAGGATAGATCTTACATTATGTAAAAAACCCCAACCTAAAACCTGTTAGTATTTGCAGAGTAGAAAATAATTCAAAAGTAAAAAGCTTTTAAGCAATAGAATCTCCATATATTTTTTCTAAGGAGAAATTTACATTTTTTTAATATAATAAGTTACAATTCAGAATTAAATTATGCTGAGTTGTGTCTGGTTTACTTAGCTTTTAGACATTATTATTATTATTATCATTATTATTCAGCACAATATGCTGTGTTCAGATTACCATTGATTATGTCAAACATGTTTTAACATAAGTAAACAACTTCTAATCTTCTGGACTCTAACATCTCCTGCCTCTTGTTTCATCTACTCTTTCAGTCTGATTTCACCATCATCTCTATTACTGATACTGATGTAATTTGATTTGTGTTTTAGTATTATAGTAAATTACACACACACAAAAATCCCCATTATAAGAGAGCCTGAAGTAATTAATGAAGTTAATATTTGGAATCTCCAGGTCAGAAATCTCACTTTTAAATCTTTTGAGTCAAGCCCAATAGCCACTGTCAAATGGATTTTACTTAACCTAATTGTTATACAGAATAAAATAAGGTGTATCATCGACTTGCTTTTTATTTTGTTTAGAGGGCTAGACGATGACCTTTAAAGATACAGCAACAGATAACAAAATTGTAATTATATGCTAAAATCAACCTTTTCTGTTTCTTTATTGAACTGGGTTTTGTTAGGATAGAGTTAATTTTCTTCAAATGTAACTAGTTCTCATTCCAATTTGTTCTGAAAAACACCCTTGATAACACAAAGATGGTTTTGTTATTGCTGAGAGTGCTTACACAGGGTCAAGACCTGTTTTGCTTCTTATTCCACATGGCCAGTGAGGAGGCTGGGGTTGCTCAAGAAGCTGGGAGAGGGCATGGCTGGGACAGCTGACCCCAACTGATCAAATAGATATCCCACACCTTATGGTGACACACTCAGCATACAAATCTAAGGGAAGAAGAAGGAAGGGGGAGCTTCTGAGTTATTTGTCTTCCCAAATCACTATTTGTGTGGCAGAACCGTGCTCTCCAGGAGATGGCTGAACACCTGCTCACCCATGGGAAGCAGTGAATTAATTCCTGGTTTCATTTCTCACTTTTGCTCTATGTACCACAGTGTCTTTATTGCAACCCAAGAGTGGTTTCTCATGGTTGTCCTTTTGACTGTTCCCCTCATACCACTGGACTGGGGGGAAAGTGGCTGCATGAGGCTGTGCTGCCTACTGCGATTAAACCACAACATCTAGTAACAGCATTTGGCCAACCTTTAAGCCAAAAAGCCTGAGAATAAGCATGTAAAGCAGTACATTTGCCCTGAAAAGTCAGGAGATCAATTTAGTTTTGATCCAGAAGAAGTATGAACACAAATGACTTCTTCATGACAATTAACATTATAAGGTTCCAAAAAAAAAAAAGAACATCTTGAGACAAAATAAAATGTTTTTCTCTACAAAACAAATTTCTTCATAAGAATAGTATGTAGCATGCTGGTTTTGCCACATTGAGATCTTGTGTAACAAAAACATAACTCTGTTATGTTAGTCAAGTCTGAATTCACAATTCTAACTTTCAAAGTATTCTAACATTTTAAGTATTTTAAGTTGCCACTGCTTGTAGGTTTGTTTGCTGTGACTGAATGACCACTTCAATTTTGTTTTTATAAATACTGGAATTGATTTTTATTCCTTTTAAGATTTTATTGAAAAAATCCAGAACATATCCTTGACCCTAAAGTGCAGCTGCAGCAACAGCAAACAACATAAAATACAAATTTGTTGGTGATCAAGCATGTCAAGGTGAGCAAAACCTGATAAACTGATTCTCTCTCTGCCACACATATCCTGCTTTTCCTGACTAATATGTAGTGGAAAGGCACAATTATGTTTCCTGTAGAGTAGGAAAGTCAGTGTATTATCTACAGAATATATAGTGCACAATACATCTACTTAACTTAACTTTACAATAAGGCAAATATTGTGCCTTTACAAAAGGCACAATACATCTACTTTACTTAACTTTATTTGGTTAAGTAAAACATTGTCTTGTGTTACTTTCTAATAACCCAACTATAATTACATTGCAGAAAATAATATTATCTTTTCCTTAAATATGCATTTCAGGTACTTTCAAAATTCATACCTTGCCCAAGTCTTCTAAAAGTAATATGCCATGTCCTGAAATAAACTGACAATACATTCACCCCTAGTGTCTGAATCAAATATTTATATGGTAATTACATTCATATTGCAAATAACAGTAGAGCATTAAACCCCTCCAATATATCTGACGTACAGAATCTATGCCTTTTCTTTCAGGAAACATGTAAATAAAATCCCGCTAATGAAGCAATAAACTAGATTGTGAAATTCATTTGTTATCTTGTTTGATTCATTTATTACTACCAGTTGGAATTTAATACCATGTAAAATCTGTCCCACCAGTTTCCTTACACACATTTCCTGGTGATGAAAAACATTTTCTTTCCTGCTGTTACTTTATAACAGGAAAGTATTATAATAACTTAAGAACAAATCCTTTCATTCTCTCTATTACACTGATCACATACAAATCCAAATCTGTGGAAGAAGCAATGTCCCCTACCTCAAAAGACATTTGCTGTTACAATGAGAAGTTAAAAGAAGAGCAAGTAGAAAAGCTCCAGTTGTTCAAGCAGAATTCTCTGTTGCACCTCACAATGCACGTCATTTGGTCTTGCAGATTAAGGCAATAAATTTTTTGTTGCTTTTCACACCTGACAAATCAATCAGACAATAATATAATCAGTAACAACAAAGGCTTAATGGAACTCACAGTAAACAAGATTTAATTATTGCACTCTCCCTATAGGGGGTGCACTCTAGGCAACTAGACTACAATGCACATTAATTTCGCCTCTTTTTATTTTTTGTGTTCCTGTAGAGATTTCTATAGCAACTGAATTAAATTACAATAGCTACAGACTTTTATAAATTAATAATGCTGCAAAATTGGTTTGTCTGGAGATAGAACAGCTTTTCTCAATACCCAGAGAATGCTGAAATGGGAGTAGTAGAGATATAGAGACAGCATAAATTTAAACCACATGAAACAGCTACTGCATTTGTTTTTCAAACTAGTTCTGAAGAGAAAGCTACATAAGCCCTTTTACCATTGTCCTGATGTTTTCTGTGGAAGGGTTGTACTGTTCTTTTAAAATATAACATTCTGAATTGTGTAAACATAGTAAAGCATGAGCTTGTTTCCAGTCATGATCCTTCTGCTATGAAAATTTTACTGTATATACACATGACTGAAAGGGGGCTATGGAGCAAAAAATGCGAGCTACTACAGTCTGATCCACATCCTGTGAGAGTTTAAGTGTACCATGGAAATCCCTGTAGACTGATAAAATTTAAAGGTGGTATGTCTACTATAAATCTTTTAAAGCCATGCCTTCCATTAAACTTGTAGGTGTGGATATCATGATGTCTTTGATATGAGTGCTGTAAGAGCTGGTGTTGCAAAAGTTCTTATTAAGAACTCACATGAGTAGCCTCTAATTTAAGAGTAAATTTTCAAACCTAAATTTTTTTACTGAAATACCTCAAAATATAAAAATGGCTGCTAAAGTACTTTCCCTTTCATCCTGAAGTTGCTTAGAGGCTTATAATTCTGATTATGGGAAGGCTAAAACCAGTTAGCTATTAATATTTTAGTGTAAGCAACTGTGATTCCTCCCTGTTCACAATCAGAAAAGAAAATCAGTTTCCTATAGGGAAATTTTAGAGAGGACTTAAACAATAATTTAATAGCTAAAATCAGGATGACTTCAAAAAATCACAGCTCAGATTGATGTCTGAAAAACAGATTTATCTTCTGTATTTTAAAATGAGATATTATCAGAACTTAATATAAATAGTAGTAGTAATAATATATATAGTAATAATAATAATAATAATAATAGTAATAACAATAACAGTAGTAGTAATATATATAGAAGTGAGGATGTAGTAGAAGTAGAGACTGTAAGGCCTGTATGAGATTTAGTGTTTTGGAATAAAGAGACTAGAATGTTATCACTGTTGTAAATATTAAATTAAACTGACTGACCACTGCTTTCAAGATTGGGTTTATCCAAAGATAATGACTGCAAGTGCAGGGATTTATTCTAGTCCTGTATCTTGTCTTCTAGTATCAGTTATATGCAAAAAAGCATACAATTTTTCATAATCAAAATGGAAAAGAACAATGAAAGATGGAAAAAATAGGAATGAGACCATGGATATTGGGGTGACAAAGTGTAAAACCAGTAGAGAATATCAATTATTGAGGCCAACTGTGAAACCATGTTTTCATATTGAGAATATAGTCTAATGAGTATTGTGGCAATTGCTCTAAAGTACTTCAAAAATTTCGGAAAGGAGAATAGCATGTAAAAGTAAATTTACAATGAAAACTGATAACACCATCATTTTTAAAACTGAAACTCTGCTTAAGATAGACTGATCTGGACTAAAAGACTCTGTGCTAAGTATTCTCTCATTTCAGACAAACAGGTTGAGGTACAATGTCTTGTGCCTAGATGCTGATAAAACATTAATTTACATTACAAATGCCAAGTTTACGTTTAATGGTGATGATAGTAATATGCTGTACTTGCAAGCTGTGGTGGAGAATTCATCACTAAAAACATGTGCTCTTCTGGAAAAGTTTATCTAGTCCAGAATCAAGTAATCAAATAATTAATCTGGGACCTGTGTTATGCTGAAGTCAGGCTAGTGCCTCCTTAATGTTTTGTAATCTGTATCTGTTTATTACAACAGGTGGTCAGACCACAGACTGGAATAGTACTTCTGGATAATGAGAATGATAGAATCCTGACTGCAAACTGTAAAGTTTAATTTCTTTCCAATCCTTTAATTTTCAAGAAAGAAATTAATGCTCAGGTGTTCTGAGAGATTAATCTCATCCATGTTGTCATGGAGTAACCCCAGCTGGCAGGTAGGCACCACCCAGCTGCTCACTCTGCTTGTCCCACCACCCTGAGAAGACCAGGGGAAGAAAAAAAAAATAATGAAGCAGCAACAATTGTAGGTCTAGAATAAAAAATTAAAAAATAAAAAACCCCAAAAGTTAATTAAGTGAAGGATAAGTGGAAAAACATGGAAGAAAACAAAATTAACAAAAAAAACCCTGAAGTGATGCAAAGGCAATAGGCAGTCAGACAGATACTCTGACAGTTCCTGAGCAAGAGTTTGCAAATCCTCCTAAAACTGATTCTCCCAAGTTTTGTTGAATATGACATTATGCACATGGAATATTATTTTGCTTAGTTCATGTCATCTGTATGGTTGTGTCTGCTCCCAATTATTGTGCTCTCCCAATTTATTAACTGAAGGATAAAGTGAGAAGCAGAGAAGGCCCTGATGGCTGCAGACACCATTCAGCAAATGCTAGAACACTTGTGTCTTACCAATTTTATTTTAGTAAAAAATATAAATGGCACCAATGGATGTAGGAAAATTTTCTCTGTCATAACCTGTACAGCAGATAAGAGAACTGGTGGTTTTATTTATTCCCATGAACAGTTTGCAGTCCCATCAATCAAACTGTGCACATAATTTTTGCAATTTCAAACCAAAATTATTTTTTTGATATTTCAGGCAGAATATCCCACAGTGCCTATAGTACATTAACTCTCTTGTACACACTTCAGCACTGTTACTGTGATTTAGGCTTTAGGAGTCTTTAAAGAGAGTTATTAAATGTTCAATATTTCCACAGAAGGCATAAATAGAGAAGTTGAAATAATAATTTAGATATCTATACTTGCTTAGTTGTACATGTTTGTAGAGTTTTGACTGTATTTCTTTTGACTGTTAGGTATCTGACATTCATTTTCACGTTGCATTCAAACAACTAAAAGCAGTTGTCTCTCATTTGGAGTTCAATTCACTTTCTCAATCATTACTGAAATATCTTCAGTGCTGACATCATCATTTATTCCATCTCTTGCCAAATTTCAATTTAGCACAAAAAACTTCTGTAGAGATTAACTTTGCATAGCCTCTCTGGTACAATTTTCAGTTCTTTATTAGAATTATTGTGTTTTTCATGCTCTTGTTTGATTTGTGTTACTGTACTGTTAAAGTCTCACTGTTTCTTCTGATACAGCTTCACCTTGTGGCTCCTCATCTCCAGATGTTAAGACTCTGAATTACCTTTCGCCAGGTAACAATTAGCCTAAATTCAAGCTCTTTATCAGATATATGGTAAGCAAGCACAAAAAAAAAAAAAAATTAGGTGATAAGATATTGATCAATATATAAGCCTTACTAGCAATTGATTTTCTAGATTCCTCAAGAAGATTAGACTCTGTTTGAAATACTTTACAAAAGTTTAATGGGAAAAGCTGCTCCACCATCTAGATATGCTGGTTTTTTAAGCAGTTTTGGATCTTAATACTGAACTAAACTTGCTCATCAAAATGGATGCAATCCATATAATTTTCATGGGCAAATTTGGATGTAAAACTTTGGAATATATTGAGAAACCTTTTACAACCTCAAAATACTTTCCTTAAGACCAGACTTCAGTGCCACTAAGATGATTAAATAGCAGAAGCATTTTGTATAGTGGGAGAAAGAAATGTGATTATTCAGACTGGAGAAGAGAAAGCTCCAGGGAACCTTATTAGTGTGTGCAAAAAACTGATGATTGAAAAAGACCCAACCAGATAATTCTCACTGGCAAACACTAACAAGACATGATGTAACTTGTGTACACTGGAAAAAACATAAATGTAGGAAGTTGGAGATTGGCCTTGCTGTGGTATCTCTGGGCAATGTCTGATGGCCCTAGGCACTCAAATTGTGTCCTGAGACATGGGCAGGCTGGGGGGGGCCCCCAGACATCAAAGTGCATTCGGGTGCACTAGCAATGTGCACTAGTAAATGTAATGGGATCTGTGGGATAGTAGACATCTGGTTTAAAAAATGATAATTTATTTTTAGACAAGTTTGTCTTAATTTTTAGCTTACTGTCACCTAAATTTAACCTGGACATTCAACTTTCAACAACTTTTGTTCTAATCTCGAAACTATAATGTAAATACATTTTCTTTTAGTGTACTGTCTCCATTATGTAAAAATATGGGTAAAGACTTCATTAGCATTAAAGGCTTGTCTGTACCAATTAGAATTCAGTACTACAATGAGATCCCTTGACCATCAAGGTTTAGATTAATTTTTTTGGCTTAATATTCTGTCTTTACTCCTAGTTTGTCATAGAGCTCTCAATAAGCAGAAAAATTTTCTTGGATGTAGAATTACACGTCCATGTACCTCTGATAAAAAAAAAAATAGTTTGTTAAAAGCTAGTTTAGAAGTTTTTAACTGGTGATCAATTATTACAATTAGACATATAGACACTGTGAAACAAGGCCACAATAACATATAGTTTGGAGTTCAATCTGAATTCTTGGAAAACAGGAATGTGGGTTCAGGCCCTTAGGGTTAGCTCTGTCCCATAGACTGTGAAATAGATGATTTGGTAACAGTAACTGGTAACTGGTAACTCTCATTTCTTTCATGTGTTTCTCAGATACCCAAAAGAAATGGTCTCTAAGTTTAAAATATTGTTGCAAATAAGCAAAATGAAAAAACTGCAGCATTTCATTTCCATAAAAAAGTAAAATCTGTCTTTCCCCACTCTTCCAAGATCTCTTCTGCCACTGAAGAGAGAAGTCACTAAATTATCCTGCAATTTTCATAAATATGTTAATTAAATATTAAATCAAATCCATAGATGGCTATTTTTTTCAAGGTAAATTGAAAAAGAAAAGATCACTCCAGAGAAAGGATGTTATTTATATAGTTATGGTTAAAAAAATACCACAATGACACAAGTCAGTTTTCAAGTCATTGTGTCCTACTTGTCCCAAGGTAAGGCTAGCTGATCTTGGAATAAGTTAATATATACTTGCCACTTTGAAAATGGGGAAAAAGCCACCTTTTCTGATTCTAATACTATTTCTATTATACCTTTTCTATTATATCATTGTTATCAGTACTGTATATATTATTTTTATGATCAGTGTCATGCATAGATCTCATTTTAATTTATTTTAATATTAATATAAATATTATTGCAGAAGCCTCTTCCTTTGATACTTCCCAGTAACAAAGTTTTAAAAAGTTTTAGAATTCTGTAGCTGAATGAAGAATATTCTCTGATGTAGTTATTTAAGACTAGAAATTTAATAGCATAAAGAAATACTCTCTTGAGGTATTTCAACTAGATGATTGCAGGTAGTCCTTCACTGAAAAATGTAAGTAATGCAACAGACGTATTTTTGTCATAATATAATCATATCCCTAAGGCTGTAAAAGATACGAGATTTTGCAGAATATCTATAATTCCCAAGGGGAGTGATTATCTCCTGACAACTACCCACTAGATTCGCCTTGCTGCTTTTATAAGAAGTCTGCATTGTGTGAGATAATGCAGCTTAATTTCCTAAAAGATAAAGTCAGTTTGACAGCAATTTCAGCATATTTCACACAAAATAATCTGTCATTATGAAATAATGTAACATTAAGAATATTCTCTAGCTGTTGAGAGTCCTCCCTCAATTCAGTCATCCAGTGTAATAATAAAGATTATTAAAGAGAAAAATGATACATTCAACAATCTAAGGATATTGGGAATTTACAATAATAATTGGGAAATATTATGGAAATTTCACTGTCTATAGAAAGTTATGATATTTTTGTGGTAGTTTTCTTGGTTTTGTTTTGGTTTTGGTGGTTTCTTTTTTCTTCAGAATATTGTAATGAGTTCAATACTGTGCTTGCAAGAGTACAGCTGAAACTGGGCTACCTGTAATCTAGCTTCTTTGGGTAAGTATAGTGAATAATAGCCCTTGACTTAGCAATGCCAAATGCAATTTGTTTCCTCATATGATTTTGAAGTCCTTTCTAAAAAGTCACTGCTAGAAAGCTGCTGACGTACAGTCTATCCATTAAGGTTAGTTTACTGCATCCCACTGACTCTGCATTATGGCAGATTAAGTTGAAAACAAAGTGCAGAACAAAGGATGATATACTTAGCGTAAGTGAAATATTAAAAACTAGATATCAGCTAATTATCTAAACCCATCTCTTCACCACTGACAGGAAAAAAATGTCTCCAGATAGTAAATGTTATGATCCTTCATCTCAAATTTAGCAAATTCATTATTGCTTTTTCCCCAACATATAAACTCATCTTTAATGAAATACATTTTTGATATAATCATCTGTCACTGGACGCTAAATTGTGCAAATCTCCATTGCAGCTACATTTTGCTGATAGTATAAATATTCCAGAAAGTCAAAAATGGTAAAACTTGTTATCATCAGCTCTTCCTACACAGTGATGCAATAAGAGGGCATTCTATTTCCCTAGTATCACAGTGCTATACTTAATTGAACAATGTATGTGTTAGAAAAGACCAAAGAAAAAAACAACCCCACCCACCTGCTTAATCACACCCAGAAGACAAGATAACAGAAATAGCAAAAAGAATCTCAAACTCACAAAATTCTATTTAATTAAATTTAATTAAGACCATTAAATTTAAATGACAAAGAATCTACTTCTTCTTTCCAAATTGGCACTTTCAAAAGAAATACTCATAAGAATAGTGGTTCCAAAAATAAGTAACAAAGGATTTGCTAACATATGTGAGTTTGTGTCTTTATGTGTCTTTATGCTGAATATTTTAGTCACAATCACTAAACATCAAAATAGATTAATTCTTATTCATACTAGCACATTATTTTTATTGGCTCAACAGGCTGAACTGGGTTGGATATCAATATGAGAAATTACTTTGAACAATGTTATTTGGAACTGGGAAGGATTAGGAGGATATTGGATTTTTGGAAAGCTAGAGGGACAGAATAACGTTAAATAAATCAGAATACTTGTCAACTTTTTTAAAAATGCATTTCCTTGACTAGCTTCATGCTTTTTGGCTCTTTTCCATAAATGTGTATAGCAATTGAGTTTTACATACACAAATTATCAGAGCAACTAAATTCCTCTCATGTGCAAGTGATATTGGTAGAAATACACTTTCTTTTTTGTTCACTCAGAGAATACAACAGATAGCGTATAACCGACTTGAACAAGAAGGTCTTGAAAAGAAAAAATGAACAGCTAGGAAAAAGAGCATAAAATGCTACAAAAAATGGCTGGTGGGAAACAAAGCAATGATATCTTTAGAGTAAATTTGAGCAAATTAAATAGAAGGGAACGCCATGATGTCCTTGTCTTAGTCTTAAAAAAAGAAAAAATTTCAAAAGGTAGGAATGTAGTCTAAAAAGTATTGATACAAATGGTCTATTTAATTATGAACATTTAATTAACCTTTCTCTTGGAAAAGGTCAGAATTGGTCAACCCTGGCATTTAGTCCTATAAGCTTATACAAAGAGATAATTTTATATAACTGAACTTATTAAGTTATTTTTCTCAACCTGTTGTTTCTCAATAATAACTTATTAAGTTATTATTGATAAACAACAGGTTGAGAAAAAAAAGGACAAGATGGTTTTAATATCCAAGATGATACTGGAAACTCAATAGGCTCATGGACTAGGCACTTTATGCAGCATACAATGCAGACTCTTTGATATATGTGCAGTAAATCCAACAAACCAGATTTCCTTCCACACATACAGATCATACATGCAAGACATATGCATTTGAATTAGTATTGAAACATTTAAAGCACTGTAAATTCAATTTCAGGCCCTGTTTCAAACCAAATCCCACATATATGCACCTCAGCACAAGACATGTACCTGGGAGACACAATGTCGAAATTCTAGGATAAATTCATAGGAATCAAGATTTTGCTGTCTGGAACTGAAAATGTTGTGCTTCATGGAACTTAGTATCACAAAATCACCGGAATTTCTGGAAATGCTAAAAGACGCTTAAGTAAACCAAAGTCTAGTTTAACTTGATTCCAGCAGATTTAAGAAGAGTGGCTCTCAAAGGGGCTGAATTCTTCCCATGCTTTCTGAAAAACCCAAACTATATACAAAATTTATAAAGAATATTTTTTAACACCTTTGTTATTTTATGAAAGCTAAGGTTTCTCAAAGACATATCCCTAGCCATGAAAAAGCAAAGGAATTTTAAGCAATTGTAAGCAATTTGTAATTCAGATGAATTCAGATGAAGTAGTAACTACCTTCAGTCTCTACAGTATCCAGGCTAATTAATGAAGTATTTATTTTACATCTTTTTCTTCCAAGCCTTTGACATTGTTTGGCAATATTCTTTATATGGACTAAATTCCCTAAACAATATTCCTTCTGTGCAGAATAATTATACCCTCATTACACAGCACTGTACATGCCCATACAAAACTAATAGTTCACAGTTTAAAATTCTTGTGATATATGTCCTGTAGTCCTGAAACATGGGTTTGCAGTTTGGCAATTTAATAATGTGGGGATATCAAAGTAAAAAAAAAAAAAAAAAAAGGCATAGAAAGTAAATAGCAAATATTTTGGTAAAATGAATGATATTTCAAGAGTGATTTTAGAGAAGTCTGGGCTCATGGGCTGGAAGAGATGTTCATCTCTCTGGCTGGAGGGAGAGATATTCACCTCTCTTCAACATAGGTCAGCTGTGTTTTGAATTCATAGGTAGGATGATAGGATGAAGGATTGTACTCAATGTATTGTTATATAATTTATGAGAAAAATATTTATTCTAGACTTTTAGCATAGTTTACTTTAAAATGTCAAGTCACACTTTCTTAATTAAAGACACCACTAGTATTTGGAATTGTTTCTAAGACAACTTCGAAGATTTACAGTTTAGAAGTATGAAGGGAAATTTAATATTAAGACAAGTAGAATCACCAGACAGAAATCAATTATTGGAGAACATAACGTGACTCTGAAGCTCTTGTTTTGTAACAGTTTTTCAGTAATAAATTTTTACCATGGAAACACTTTAGATTTTAATAGAGTTGAGAAATGGATGTATTCTGTTTGCTAGAGGGAAACTAACCTTGGCACTTCTGATATGGAAGAAATTTGAATATACATAATCATAAAATGCAATTCAGAAGGGAAATATGTCTGATATTCTGACTAAATATTTCAAACTAGAACAAGAAATAAATTTAGAATCAAAGTGAAACTACAAGAAAGCAAAATGGATTCATTACAGGACTTGAATTATCCAGATGTAAGCTCTGTATTAGTCTCTAGGTCTCTATAGAAAGAGATACTTTTGCAAAATGAGAGACCGACAATGTTGACAGGAGACAGAAAAAAAAGCCCCAAACTATAGAACAATAAAGGAGTGATCAGGAAGAGATTTCTCTCTGAACAGAGAACTCACATATCATATTCTGAAAACATGGTTTACACGTTCTGAAATATTTTTAGGGTTTTCCAAGTATATAATATATTTTTTGAAATTTAAAGCCAGTTTTCATGCATTTTTATTTTTTCTCATAAAAAATACAGTGAAAAAGCCTTTTTACATCTTGTCTTTTCTTGAATTTGTCTGAATCCATATTGTTAAGTGATATAGATTATATACCCTTACCTCCACATTCTTAAAGGAAAGTGAAAATTGCACAGTATTTTTGCTATGGATGATCTATGAGGGGGATATATTTCCAAAATTTAAAAAAAAAGAAGTAGTAAATATTTTCATATGTATTCTTCTGCTAAGTACCGATACTATATTAAAAAATCGAGACTGTTATGAAAATGTGGCCCTAGTCTGTTCTGACTCAATCATTTAGTCTGATTTTTTATTTTAAGAGCAATCTAATTTTACAATGAATACCAATCTTCGAAATGGGACTGGAATTCCCTTGCAAGGAATCAAAAAAGAATGTGGTAAACAAAGTGGTTTTTAATGTCTCTCAAGTTAGGTCAAATACTCCTATAAACCCTTAGACATCTATTGCACAAGACTCATGTAGCTCTTGATTATTTAGAATAGAGGGATGGTAGTTATTGACAATACAGAAACTTTGGTGCATAAAATGAAAAATAAATAAATATACTGTACTAACTGTGATCCCGAAAATTTCACAAGTGCAATTTAGGATTCCGAATCCAAACTCATATTCTGAAAATGTTATGCAGCTGCTATTAAACTGACTGGTTATTTTGGCTACTCAGATCTTCCATTCCAGCTATATTGGTATGAAATTTCACTTTTTCAGTTACCCTGACACCTGAAGTTTGTGGTCCAGTATATTCTAATTTTAATTTTGCTGCAACAGTTGAAGTTTAACTAACAGTTGCCCAGCTAAGACCTAACAGGCAAGTGTTTTGGAATCATTGTTAAATCATCTGCAAATATATGCTATTAGCCATAGGAAGAACAGCTGAGAATCTGAAAACACTAATGATCAAAGCATTCTTTCAGGATACATGAAGGATGTCCCTTTTCCTGTGCTTCTGCCTCAGATAATTTAAATTTCTGAGTGCAGTCAAAGAATCACAAAATGATTGACCTTGGAAGTTCAAGCAGGTTTAATTGGAACAGTTTGCTCAGGACTATGACCTGTTAGGTTCTGAATATCTTTACAGATGGAGATTCCACAGTGTCTCAGGGCAGCCTATTACAGTTGCTCAGTTTCAAAGTAAAAAAAAAAAAAGATTTTTCCTGTGTTCAGATGGAGTTTCATTCTTTTTAATTTGTCCCCATTTCCTCTGGTCCTGCCAGTGGACACTAATCAGAGGAGTCTTGATGCCATGTCTTCATTCTCTTCCATCAGAGCATGGATAAGACCCCCTTGAGCCTTCTCTTCTCCAGACTAAAGAGTTCCAGTTCTCTTATCCTCTCCTCATGTGCCCATCCCCTAAATTATCTTAGTGGCCTTGTGATGTACAAGCTGCAGTAAGTCTGTACCTTTTCTGTGCTGGGGAGCCCAGAACTGGACACAGTACTTCTGATGTGGCCTCACCAGTGCTGACCAGAGAGAAAGGATCACCGCTCTTGACCTGCTGGGACACTTCTACTGCAGCTTTGGGAGCCGTTGAATTTGTGTGATAAGGGCCCATTAATTTCCTTTATTGCAAAGTTGCTTTCTGGATATTTATGGGAGTTAATGGCTACAGAAAAAGTGTTGATTTTAATATATATATATATATCTCTATATATATGTGTGTGTGTGTGTGGATGTATTTGTATACATGTATATACACACACATATATAGAGAGATATATATAGATATAGTCACATGTATGTTTATACAGCTATATTTACACATTTACAGAGATATTGTAGGAAACATATTCCATTCAGATATATCAAACTTTCTTCAGTGCCAGATTCCTGCTCATCTTTACATAGTTGCTTAATTCCTATTGTGCTCTAAAGACATCTAGTCCTCTTAAAAGAAAAGCATGATTTCACTATGCTGGCAGTGAAAAACAAAGAAGAGTACTTCAAACAGAGTTGTGTTTTCATTTTAGAAGGTGTGATATTTGACAAGGATTCCGTATTAAATTATTGCTTCATCATAAGTGTAAGGGCTTTAAAAAACTATACAATTTATAAATTAAGTATGTTAATGTATCAAGTGTATTAATCACACTTGTCTACATACAAAACTAAGGTCCTAACATGCTAGACAGGGAAGTAGGCTCTCATGCTGCAGTGAGAGTACTTTTTTAGTTGACTGTTTGGCTCAACAGCTATTGTGAGCACAAATGTTTCTGATTTCTCCAGTCAATCACACAGAAGACAGCATGTGTTAAGCGTGGCCAAGTCACTGAGGAGAAACATCATTCTGCAGTTGAACTGTTAGTATGCAAAATGCCAGTCTGATGTCCAAGGATCAGACTTCTCTAAAATACAGTCAACATAGACATATAGTCATTTTTTGGTAGACAATCATAATATTCCCTGGTTTAAGAATTCTGTCATTTGTTGACAAAGCTGTTTTTAACACTATTTTACAATGGGGTTTTTGTGAGCTTTTTTTCCATTTTTAGTTTACACAGTAGATGTACAGACAAAAATGGAACCACAGAACTGTTTCTCACTCAAAGGCTTTTGAAGGTCTAAATAATTTCTTAGTCTTGTATAAATATGCCTATTTCAGTAGGATCTAGATTTCATTGGTCATTTTAGAAAAAATTGAAGATAAAATGTTCATTTGACTTACTGCTAGCCAAGAAAAATATTTCAGTTTTTCCCTTTTTTTTTTTTTTTGTTTTGTTTTTGTTTTTTGGGTTTTTTTTTTCCCTCTTAGTGCTTTCCTGTATGTCTGTTTCTTTGTCATTTTCTTCTATCACTAGTATAATTTCTCTTCCTGGTTTTTGTCATTCTCTTGTCACATTACTTGTCCATCTCACTTTGAGTTGTATGACTTTATTTCTGGCATTTAATATCTCTCTAATTAGAGAATTAGTGTATTTCAATACCAATATTGTAATACAGTATTACCATGCATATCCTGTAATTTTTAGCTGTCAAATGTATGTAAAAAATAAGGTGGTCATGACAGGAAAGTGGTAAGAATAATAATTGCCTGCTATCTTGAGTTGATTTCTTGCTGTGATCTAGATTTTTGAGTATGTTTCATAGCACCATGTGCAGATTTATGAAAGAACCACGCATTTCTTTCTACCTTTCTGAGTGTTGTATTTTGTACAATGATGCCACAAACTTAAGGATGACAGATTAGCAGATAAAATGCTTAAGATCTATCACTGATCAAATACATTCAGGCAATTCATATAATTAATCCTTATGCACCTATGTTAGGAACAAATCCGTCCTTTATTGGTTCACAAAATCTAGGAATATCACATGTAGAAATGTAGATATTGGTAATAAAGGTTAGGAAATGTGTATTTATATGTATTTGAGGAGCAGCGCACAACTAAAACAACATAGAAATTAAATGTGTGTGTGTTGTTACCTGTCTCTATTTGAAAAAAGAGAGATGTTCAGGAGTGCTGCTATTCTGCAAGTATTTCAAACAGCTCAAAGGCAGAGTGTGCTTTTTAATGCACTAAGATGAGCCACTTAAAATAAATCTATATAGGGGGTTCAGGCCAAATTCTGTGCCTAGTCAAGTCAATGAGAATTTAGCTACTAATTTCAAAGAGATTTGGACTGAGCCCAGAATCAGATCAAGAAAATAAATGTTGCAAAAGTATTCCTGATTTTTTTTAAAAAGTATCCAAGTGCAGTTCACTGTGTGACCGAAAAAACTTAGTGCAGAATCAAAAAAATGAAACGTGTAATTTGATGCCAAATTAATCCACCTGGACCAATTAACCCAGAAAAGGCTTCCAGACTCAGCAATGTAATATCAACTGAAATAAAATCATAAAGGAGAAAAAGGTTGAGTGAAGAAAACTTCTTAGGAAAATCAGAGGAGAATTAGGGATTATTATAAAAAAGCCTGAGATCAAAGATCTTGCAAATAGGTTTCCATCAGGCTTCAAGAGAATGCAAAATATTTTATGATACTTATAATTCACTGATGTACGGAAAAAAAAGTTGGCAAAATACTGTAACTATTGAAATGCAGCTGTAATTCTACTAAAGCACAATAACCAAAATATTTGATTACTGGAACAAGAACTGTACATTTATACAAGTGTGGGCTTCTGTTGCTTGCTGGAATCCCATCTCCTTTCATTTTTTAGATATTGAAATTATGACAAAATATAAACATGGAAAATTAGAAACTCTTGTGTTTTCCTTGAAGAAACTTGAAACTTATTTAAATTCTCATATTAGTAGAGCATCTGAGGTAGTTGATAAATTACCCACTAGAGCCCAAGCTATGTGAAGAGAAGCAGAACAAATACAGGCCAAATTATCTTGACCAATTATGAAGCAGTACATGGTAGCATGTATGACAATTGCAGGCAACAGTTCTAAGTTTATGCTGCATAACTGTTATTGCATAAACTGAATGATGTGTTTAAATCTCTCTTTGATTTTTTTCTGTTACCCTTTTCCTTTCTCACTTTTTTCTTTCTCTTTTTTTCTATCTTTCCAAAAATTCCCTAGTATTAGTATACTCTAGATTTTCCATTTTTAGTATCAATAACCTCACACTCAGTGTTGTTCACACTGTTTTCTGGTAATATCTCTTCCCCTTGCTTAAAAGAAGATAATAATGTAAATACCTTAAAATGCATTCCATCTTAAAGGTAAACTATGTAAATAGTCCAGATCCTTATGAGCTGGAATGGAAATTGAAGCTAAGAATATAGAATCTTAATATACATTTATCACAACAGCATTGCTAGCATAAGTGGTACTTTCATGAATATAAAGGGCAAATACGGGCTGTTCATGTCTTCAGAAATTCATACCTGTGCATTTTTAACTCAAATTATAAAATTCATGATTTGTATTTGAACTAGTTTCGGAGGTGTTTTTTAAAGGAAAATAACTGTGAAAATTAATATTATTTTATATATATATGAGTGTACATTATACAGAGTTGTATTGAATTTTCTTTTAATTGAAATAGCATTTCATATGAAAGAAAGCAAAACTTATTACTGTCTTTTCCCAGGCTCATTATAATCCTAGTCATAATGGTATCATCCACACAAAGAATTAATGTGGCTAAATCTGCATTTCATCAAGATTTTC